>NC_090884.1:67345622-67414118 GCF_036669925.1 Montipora capricornis
TTGAGCTTATTAGACACCATATTCGTGCTTACTTTCAACGATACCATTTTCGTTCGACGTCACGACTGCTCGTTAGCTTAAACTTCGCGCATGCGTTATGAAAGATGAATCAGCCATTACACAACCACGCTACGTGTGCGCTTTGGTTAACTTCGCGCATGCGCTTTATAAACTTGAGTGTAATTTTTAACTTACTGCGAAAAAAACGAAGCCGAAATTTAACCTCGGGCTTTCCCAGTAAAAATATATATGTCGATATATCAATTGAATGATGCGCACCTTTTTTGTTGTTAGCATGTTCTTTAGGGAGTTTAGAGTTTAGAGGTGATTTTTCTTACATAACATAACAGGTAAAAGTATTCATAAAGTTATGTGGTCGTCGCAGCCAAATTGTAGAAAAAATATGTTGTCTATCTGCAGATATGTAGCGAAGAAAAAGGAAGAAAGCAGTAAATTATTTTGAGTGGCAGATGTTATGATAAAGTCTTCTTGGCCATTACATGTAAAAGAATAGATTGTCGGCAACTTCTGGAAACATTCATGTTTATAAAATCTTTTTGTTGTCTTGTAGAGCTATGGGCGGCACGAAAACAAAGACTGGACGAGTGCTTGGAATTACAGGTGAGCTTTCCACTTGCAGAATGTGTAAAGATACTCGTTTATTCCAAACAATAGATCAGTTTGGCATAAATCCTTTTGAATGAAATCTTGGTTTCGTCAGAAAAAAGGCATGGAAAGTCCTTGTACCAACTGTGGATGAGATTAATTTAAAGAATTTAGGGCCGGTTATTTGAACAAAGTCGAATGTAGTTATCAAAAATAATTCTTCCTCGAAAACTTTCTTGAACTAAGTGGCTTCAAGTGAGGATTGTTTTCCCGTTGCACATTCCTTAGCTTCCCTTGACTTTTTTGAGCAATGAATTACCTTAATATTCTAGAGTTGGCCAAAATGATAACTAGAGTTGTTAAAAGTACGACGACGGCTACGTAAGAACATCGTTGGTTAAAAGAGTTGCACGTGCAGGACGGATTTCAGCGCATATTTTTGCGGTACTCTACATAACAACGACGTGAAAGTTGTGAATTTGTGGTTTTGACGACAACTCGAGCATTCTGTTGTGAAACTTTCGTTATCTATCTTTTACTCACAAACCGCTCGTATCCAAATTTAGTTTGGGATACTTTGCCCACATTTTACGACGTGAACGAAATGCCATAATTTCCCTGACCTACGATTGTGCAAAGTTATATTTGGAGTTGATGTTTCGTCGACGTCGCCGTCGTAGGTCTTAAGGCCCCGAAAGACTTCCGTAAACACCAGTTGAACTTTTCCTAAATAGAGTGGTTGTCAAGTGAGTGTCGTGAAACCAATGCAAAGTAATTACTACCACCAATCACAGCAGGTGCAAACTGCGCAATGAGCCAATCAAGATTCGTAGCAATTCCGTTGTAACTCGGTCGCAGCGCGGAAGAATCGCGCGTTCAAGGTGGTTTTGGCTTTCGTTGTCATTGGTTGATAAACTGGCGCGAGATTTTTAAACCAATCACTAAGCGCAGCAATTCAATCGCGTAATTAGTTTCGACAGTCATTTGAAAACCGCTCTAATCGCCGCTTTCTCATATTTTAATATTCCGCCAGTTGTTTAACCGTGATGCCGAGCAACTCGAGCAGTGGATGGCCACCCGCCGAAGCCATCATCCAGAGCGAGGACGTTGGAGCAGCTGAAGGGCCGAAGCTCTTATTAAGAAAACACGAGGACTTCACCAAGACACTTGCAGTTCAGGATGTGAAGATCAACGCTCTGAAGGATTAACGCCGACAGGCTCATCGATAACGAACACTATGACTCCCCAGCCATTGCAGAGAGGATTGCTGCTGTATTGGCCAGGTATTGGACAATCCCCGTGCAAAAACGAAAATTGAGAAAACGCGATCCATAACTTACCGTACAACGTGAACATGGTCGCACACATGAATTAATGTTAAAATTTCTCCGTTTTCGATCACAGGTGGGCAACACTTAAAGCTGCTCTCGTTGAGCGCCGCTCCAAGCTGGGCGAATCGAAAACCATTCAACAATTTAGCCGTGATGCCGAAGACATTGAAGCCTGGGTCAGTGAAAAGTTACAGACCGTTCTGGATGAATCATACAAGGATCCCACTAACTTGCAGGTAGGGCCCCGACTTTTTGCATTGAACATTTTTTAGTTGCGAATAGGGTTGAACTTTTTTTATTTTCTTCGGCAATTTTTGATCATAGTTTCAAGTTTTGGGCAACTCTAAATTTTCCTTTTTTTATTTCAGTCAAAGTTCCAAAAGCACCAAGCTTTTGAAGCTGAAGTTTCAGCCAATCAAGAAAGAGTCCTAGAAACCCTCAACCTGGCAGAAGGTAGGTAAAACGTTCTGGTTACGAGGGGCGTGATATGGCGCAAATCGTTTGCAGATCCTTTGTACTTGTACGTGGATACTCGACCAATGTTGTCACGAAAGACTACAATTGTAGGGCTCGTTACGATACATCTTGGAACCTCTGAGTAGGAATTCATGACATTTGCGATAAGTGCCAACCTTGAACACTTCAGTCTTCGCACTATGTGAGACGTATGTAATTTGAAAGTAGTTTAATTAATGGGCGATCTCTTCGTTAGCCTCCCATAGGCATTAGCTCAGTTGTATATCATCTGTACTACAGTGTAGTAGTCGCTGGCGGGTGTGACACCTGCTAGGAGCATTCCGTAGTCTGAGCAAGAGTACGTAGTCCTGCGAAAGAGTGTTGTTGGTTACAATCACTGACGCTCCCGCAACCCAAGCGGAAGTCACTTGACTCTAACGATGACTTCCACTCAGAATGTCGAGATATGAGTCGATGTCATCAACAGCAGTCGTTCTCGGGACTTCTCTCAGCCGGACGATCTTCCTTCATCAAGGTTCCCTTCATTCGTGATTTCATTTTTTCAGGTCAACGAGTTGATCGTTGAACGTTTTTTAATTTTTTTTTTTTTTTTGGGACAAGCATTAACGGCCCACAGACGGATTTTTCGCGCGTTGCTTAAGAAGTGAAATGTTACTTCTGGTAACTGACGTCATCCTATCATGAGCTGACAAGAAAACCCACTCACAAGCAAAAGTCACCGCACAAACTGTTGTTTCCATCGAAAGTTTTTCCTTGCCCTTCCTCGCGCTCGTTCTCAGATCAACTGCGCATGCGTAAACGAACTGACTTCCGGTTTGAGAAAAAAGCTAAATTTCCGGCGGTTTTAAATTGAATTAATTTTTTTTTACATGGCACGTTTTACCCCCAAATACAGAATATAGCTAAGCATTGATCTTTTAAGTCATCTTTTGGAAAAAGTTATGGGTATTTCAGTATCGTTTATGTCTTTAAAAACAACATTTTTCAAAATAAAAAGAAAACCATGCTTGGCTGGATGAAAAACGAATACAAATTATCAAAACCATCGATTAAATACCCAAATTGCGTAGCACGGAGACAAATTTAGAGTTTTCTTTTATTGGTCACGTGACCATGGGCGTGGTATGTTGACGTCATATTTAGGGTCATTGGCTTACAAAAGTTGGAAACTTACCAAAATAATGCCAAATTCACTCAAATTACGTAACCATTACATCCTTAGCAACACACCCCAAAAAATACGTAAGTGGGCCCTTAAGTGGTTTGAGCAATTTTTCTTGTAAAAACCGAAATATCCTAAAACAGTTATCAGGCGAGTAAAAACGCTCATGTGTACACAAACTTGTCTAAAGAGGTCCGCGAACTTTTTCAAAATATGGGGTTCTGTGAAATCTTCAATTTGTTGACAAGAAAACGTTCATGAATCCCTATTAAAAAGCAGGAGGTGAAAAAGGCGAGATTTGGACTTTTTTCTCTGTCGATATAGGCCTTATTGAACAGCGAAAGTGTGCTGGAAGCGAGGAGGTTGTGAAAGAGAGAATCACCAAAATGCAACAGCAGTGGGAATACCTTGTACAGAAATCCAACGAAAAGAGTCAACACTTAAAGGAAGCTAATCAACAGCAACAGTTTAACACAAATGTTAAGGAACTGGATTTCTGGCTTGGAGAGGTAAGACTAATGGTCTAATCGTCTCAGTTGAAATGATATGGGCAAATTTAAGATTAAAGCTTTAAACTTTGCCTTAAGGTTCACCGCAAGAGGATTGATTGAAGATTGATTCCTTACTTTTTGCTTCTTTTAGGTTGAGGCCAGTCTGTCGCAAGATGATTATGGCCGCGACTTGGCAAGCGTGCAGAATCTGATCAAGAAACACCAACTTGTGGAAGCAGATATTGCCGCTCATGAGGTCCGTTTTGTGCTACCATTGTGTTACATCAGAGAAACTTTACAGTGGTTTTCATTTGAGAATCGAAAGATATTTCGAAATTACTTTGTTTTGGAATTACCACACACAACTAAACATGCATATACAAGGAAGGGTAACGTTTTTGTAAACTTTGGCCGTGTAGCACTTATATTTCAACAGAGTTAACTATTAGAGGTTGATGTGGGAGAAGTGCTAGTTAGCCCTACTGGTGGAAATGGGCCCACACAAGGACAGAGAAAAACCGTGGTCAGAGTATTTCTCTGTCCTTGTGTGGGCCCATTTCCATCAGTAGGGCTAACGTAAACATGCAGATGTCTTGCTGGTTTGTTTTTTCCTTCGCTAAATGCTGGCTCTGGCTTGGCCTTTTGGTTGTCTCGTTTAATTGACTACCTCAAGTGTGAAAAAATTGGTTTTGGTCAAATGAGTTGATTTAGGTAAAGAAAGATTTGTGAGGTAACGTTTCGAGCGTTATCCCTTCATCAGAGGGAGCTGTTTTAACGTAGGGCTAACGCTCGAAACATCTGCTGCTCCTAAATCGTTCTTTCCGTAGTTGATTTACCGATATCAACTCGTGATAAAACCAAATTTTTGTCCCACCGACACAGCACCAAAGGTTCTTAAGAAACTATAAACCCCATCATACGTCACGTGTGATTGTTGACTAAAGTTGTTGTGCTTAAGTTTTCGATCTCGGCATCTAGTTGATATTCATTTGAGATTAAATTGAGAATCTTCCGTCATCTGTGTAGATGTTATCGGTGAATTTTCTAACATCTGGACCGTCATCATATCTCCCCTTGATTCCAGGATCGTATTACAGATCTGCAAGCTCAGACCCAGCACTTTGCTGAAGTTGGCCATTT
Source organism: Montipora capricornis (assembly GCF_036669925.1). Taxonomy (NCBI): domain Eukaryota; kingdom Metazoa; phylum Cnidaria; class Anthozoa; order Scleractinia; family Acroporidae; genus Montipora; species Montipora capricornis. Next base: position 67,350,830 of record NC_090884.1, read on the forward strand.
TGATGCCGATTCTCTACAAGACAAGTCCCGTGGTATTGCAGAACGCTATGACAGGTGAGTTTTGTTTGTGCTTAAAACGTAGTCCCAACCCTAATATAAATTGTGGTAGCCTTGGAGATGGCCCCATGGTGGGGCAACAGGGCGAATAGAAGATGGGCGAGCGGAGCTCCGAACGGGGACAACAAGATGTTGGAGGGCCATTCCCCTTTCCCCTTCCCCTCACTTCCCCGCAAGACTTATTTCCCTTGCTTTTCTTTTCACTCCATTGCGGAAACTAGCCCAAAACGAAATGTTTTAGATTTTGGCGCTGGAAGCCTGAAAATCGCTGGGAGAGCGACCCTCTTTGCTTACTAACTCCCACGTGGCTTGAATTCTTGAATTTCTTTTCGATTTTTCCAATGAAAAGATCAAAGTAACCGCTATAAAATAGAGTGTAAGTGCATTTGCATAGTATCTTCCTCTCCAACCGTTGTTCATTGTATTTAAGGGTTAAGGACATGGCCACTGACCGCCACAAGAAACTGGATGAGTCCAATGCTCTACACCAGTTCTACCGAGATGTTGACGATGAGGAGTCCTGGATCAAGTAAGTGAAAGGAGCTTTTCGAATGAACTGCAGTGCGAAATTTGGGCCTAAGGCTTTTTCCCCATTGTTTCATTAGAGAGAAGAAATTGTTGACCAGCTCAGAGGATTACGGCAAGGACTTGACTGGGGTGCAAAATCTACGAAAGAAACACCAACGATTGGAAGCAGAGCTGAACAATCATGAAGCGAGGATTCAGGTAAGACAAGGAATTTCAATGAACATGCGATTTTTCACCGCATAGAATTTATAGCCGCTTAGCACTGACTTGAAGAATGCTAATCGGGGCGTTGAAAATTGCATCCGAGAAAATGCCCTTGGTTGTTTCTTCATGATAATCGAAGGTTTTTGTCGCAATTTAGATTTCAGGGCCTTAATTTGTTTTATTGTTTTTTCAGGCTGTGCTTTCATGTGGTCAGAAGTTTATTGACGAGGGACATAGCAGCTCTGAGGAGATCAAGGCACGTTGTGATCAGCTTCAGGAGAACTGGGACGAGCTGAACAGTCTGGCGAAGCAGAGGTATTGAGCGTAAAACATTTGCAATTGTTTCCTTTTTTGGTATTCATTATAAGCTTTGTGTTCGTTTAATTCTTTAGGCAGCACAAGCTGGACGAGTCTCTCGCTTACCAACAATTTAGTGCGAATGTCGGTGAGGAAGAATCTTGGATCAACGAAAAGAATACTTTGGTTGGAAGTGATGACTTTGGCGATACATTGGCTGCTGTACAGGTGATTGTTAACCTTCTAATCAAAGGTGGCGCCAGTAAAAACAATTTTTGTTCCCGAAAATACTTTGTGAATCATCCATCTATAGTTCTTTTAGTGCAATTTGGGTGAAGTGTCCTAAAATTGAAATCCTTAAAGCTCTCGTGTTCACGCAACCTGCGAAGCAAGCCTTCCCTTCCGTACAAACGAAGAGCTCCCAACTTTTGCGCAGCCAGAAGGCGGGAAATTTCGGTAGAGATTTTTATTTGTACCTGAATTCTTGCTATTTAGGCGGGCGCTAACAGAAGACATAGACCGCTAGGGCGATACTCTAGTGAGGTTTCTAATCCTTGTTTTCTCAATGCACCTCTCATCAGAGTCGTATGGCTCACGTATGGAGTGTTCGCAGTGGCGATATGCAACAGTAACAGGACGTCCTGTAAGGTGTTTTTGGCAGGATAAGAGAAGAGCCTGCTACATTGCGTTATGTTTTCGGTTGCCTGCTGCGCCACACTCGGTCAAGGGTCAGTTTTGTAACCGTATGTATGGGGTGCTTAGAAACTCAGTAATAGATGCACTTGCTGAACTATTGCCCCGAAAACTTTTTGCAGGGTCTCCTAAAGAAGCACGAAGCATTCGAAACTGATCTTGAAGTTCACCGCGAAAGAGTACAAGACATCGAAAATGATGGAAACCAACTCATTGAAAAGGTGAGTTTGTTGCATGGTGTAAATTTGAAAAGCAAGAAGCAATAATCATATAGTTTTTGCACTTTAATTTCTATTTATCTGACGTGACCTTCGAATATATAAATAAATACCTTCTAATAAATTGATTTATTTCCTCAGGGTAATCACCAGTCTGAATTGATTGAGCACAGGACCTCATCCATTAAGGTAATTGAAGATTCTTCATCAAAGTGTTGCGATAACTTATTTTAACGTGTGAAGTTTTAACCTAGCTAAAGGTGTATGTTTTTTTTGTTGTTGTTGCTTTCAAAGTCACCTACGTCAAATCTTCTTTCTTTGGGTAGTTTTATTTCTCCCCTGCCCAGAGAAGTACAGTGCCCATAGAACCAAAACAAAACAAGCTTTCCTCGTGTCTGTTTTGTCTTTTTTTTCTCGGGAAGCTTCTTGAGCGGTTTGCGGTTTTGCCGTCATGGCTTCAACTTATCGGGGAAGAAAGCAGATGTGGTCCATTGGCTAGGGCGTTGGAATGCCATGCAGTGTTTGCTCGTACGCCCGTTTTCAATTGCCAACTGTTTGTCTCCTGCCTGTTTGGGGTTTTTAACCAAGTTATGTTTTAGTTTGTTTTGCCTGTGAACGAGCATGATGGCGTAAAACACTTCCACCTTTACTCAAGCATTTGCGTCTTTGTTACAACTATTTCGTCTTCTTTCTTTGTCGTTGTTTTATTGCAACCCCTCACATTTTTAACCCCATTTTTCTGTGTTCTCCTTAACAACCAAGCTCCATATTATTGACAAACACAGCGTATCTTGAATCGTTGTTTTTCCCTTCTGTAGAGCAAATTGCAAGAGTTGGAGAGGATGGCGTCTTACCGAAAGGCCAAACTGAATGATAACTCAGCATTCTTACAGTTCAACTGGAAAGCCGATGTTGTTGAGTCATGGATTGGTATGTGGTAACACTGGTTTTGATTGTTAGCGTGTGGTATTCAATTGAGTGCCATTAGTCAATCGCTCAAATTTCATTATGCCAGTCACGGAAGCAAAGCGCGTGTGTTTGAAAAGATGGCGCGAGATTTTAAAAGTTGACGACCAAGGGTAGCAGTTTAGTGATTTTAAAGATTCTCAAACGTTGTTCGAAGTCCTGAAATGCTTTTATCTTGTGTTAACGCTGCTTTTCTCCCTTTTATCGATCAGGTGACAAGGAAGGAATAGCTCGGTCAGATGACCTGGGACGAGATTTGTCATCAGTGCAAACTCTTTTCACGAAACAGGTTGGCAAACTGCTTTCAACTATAAGCTCTTAAAAAAAGGAAATTGAACCTTGTCAGTTACAACTGAGTTTTGTTCATGTCTTTAGCTAAAGGACAACAGTATTAACTGTCAATATCGTACATTAATGACGTTTGTTGCTTTTTGATTTAGGAAACTTTTGACTCCGGACTTCAAGCCTTTGAAAATGAAGGTATCGCACGTGTGACAGTACTCAAGGATGAACTGGTCCAATCACAACACGAGCAGTCAGCAGCCATCATAAACGTCACGATGACCTTATTAGGAGGTGACTAAATTTTCTTTTCAATGATTGGGTGCTTTGTTGTGACGTTCCGTAGAGGCTTCAAGACAGTATGCATGCAGGTGTTAGTAACCTTGAACTTTGTTGTTGTTTTATCCAGGTGGGAACAGTTATTGGAAGACTCTAGGACCCGGAAAGAACGTCTGCAACATGCACAGGATCAATACAAAAAGGTTAGTGTAGCATGGTCTTACGGTGTTTGTTAGAGCGAGTTTCAATGGATTGTCGTAAAACCAAAACCAAAGTAATTACTTTGGCCAATAAAAAAGGACGAAGACAATCCAGTAAACCAATCAAAACTCGAAAATGTGCACGCGCAAGCCACGATTGGTTTTGGTTTCACTTCTGTTTGGTTGGAAAAATGGCGCGAGAACTTTCAACCAGTCACTGAGTGAAGTAAATGCAAAACCAAAGCAATTCGCTAATTACGTTCGACACACAATTGAAAACCACTCTATTAGTTAGAACTCGTTTGTCTTCTTGTCCTGCGTCAGGTGTCTTGGTGATCCTCCGATAGTTGTAGTAGTCAAAGAACTGACACTAACTGTCTCGTCTCCTCTTCTTTTAGGTGGAAGATCTGTTTTGTTGTTTGCCAAGAAGGCGTCTGCTTTCAACAGCTGGTTCGAGAATGCTGAGGAAGATCTCACCGATCCTGTACGCTGCAACTCTGTTGAAGAAATACGCGTAAGTTGATAGCTCTCTGGTCAATGGTATTTTGTTAGGCGGTGTATGGGATTGAGTGCTTGACTTAAAGGAATTTTGCATAAGAAACGAGCTTGCGATTTTCAAGCATGGCCTTCTCCAGTTTTTATGACGTCATGTTGACTACACGGTTCTTACTGCTGCTACGGTGATGTTGTTAGTTATTATTACTTACGATAGAACCTCTCTCCTTCCTTTTATAATTTGCTAGGCCTTGCAAGATGGGCATGCAGAGTTTCGTGGCTCCCTGGATCAAGCTGAAGATGACATCATGATGCTCAGAAAGCTTGATAGACAAATCAAGAGTTACAATGTCTCTATCAACCCGTAAGTAGCCGATTAAACTTTGTCTCGAGTTCAGATCCCTCCATTATATACGCAACAGAATATCGCGTTTCTGATTGGTCGATGACAAATGCATAAATAGGTTGTATGGTGCAATACGGAAGATGCGTAGAGTGCTTTTACTGAGTAAATAATTAATAAAAAATCGTATGAACTTGCACTTGCATTTCGTGTCACTCGTGATGTTTTTAAAGTTCTCAAATTGCACTCTTGCAATTTTGAGAACTTTCAAAATATTACTCGTGCCCATAAATCACGAAATGCACTCTCGTTCACGAAGCAGCGGTCGTCTCGTAGTTAATACACAAATTTAGGAATCTTGTTATTGCCCGGCTCTTCCTCTTCCTGTCTACTCGAGGATGTAGTGTCCTTTCATTAACTGCGCAAAAGGTCAAACAAAACTTAAGGGAAGAGTGGGGAAGGATTCCCATTTTCTTGGGAACATTCATTGTACCGTCGAAAAGACAACGTATTGCAGGAAACCGCAAATTGAAAGCAAGCTTTTCATGTGAAATCATTTACCTTTTAGATACACGTGGTTCACTATGGAAGCTCTTGAGGATACGTGGGAAAATCTGCAGAAGATAATCGAGGTTTGTATTTTGTCCCAAGACAAAAGCATTAATATATTCACAATTGGTCGCCGCCCCCTTCCGACAACATCCGAGGACTATTCCCTTCATTTAGACGTTGTCACCGACCTTGAATGATAGCTACCCATTTAAAGGGGCTAGGTCACGCAAGTTTAGGCAAATTCAGCACTGATCGAATGGTCATAGAATTAACTCAAATACCAAAATAACTGTTCAAAACTATAGAAGAACTCTAACAAAACACAGGGAAGCCAAGAAGGGACATGGATGGACAAAACTGGAGAGGATTGAAGTGGATAGAATTTGGCCCACTTTTTTTCAAATTTATCTCAATCTATATCAAAATGTCATTTACAAAGCTGGAAAATCATTCTCAGTTGCTATGTGGCCGTGATTTTGCAAATGAAAGACTCTTGCTCTGCCAATTTGACGTTTAGAGCTCATAATTAACAAAATGAAACAAAATTACCTAAAATAGCGTGACCTAGCCCCTTTAAAACTCATACAAATCTTAGACCAGAAATCAGTGCTGGATTCTTTACGAGGAAAATTGATGCTTTGACTCCTACAATCCGACCCTCGAACGCACAACACCTGAGATTTGCCGTTTGACTTTGACTTTTTAGGAACGCGAAGATGATCTACGCAAGGAGGCTCAACGTCAAGAATACAACGACAACCTGAGGCAGGAATTTGCTCAGGCTGCTAATACCTTCCATGCTTGGCTCACTGACACAAGGTAAGGGACTGGGATTTACTGTGGAAACTGACATTTTTAAAATCAGCGGTAGCTTATACGAGAGATTCGAATTTTCAGATTTTTTCCTTGAACTCGGCGATCACCCACCAAAAATGAACAAAGCGCGAATGTGAATGCGTTTTGTGGAAATTTATACGAATCTGTTTCCGTTTTTATTTTACATGCGTCACTAACTGCAGGCTTTGATCTGTTGGCTTGTTTTCAATTGATTTCAGTGCAACTGAGATAAAAAGTCGTCTGGCGAAAAACGGAAGAGAATGTCTTTCTACTTCCGTATAATTTTTGGATAAATAAAGAAAGAAACTTAATTTATATACGGTACAGCTTATAGCTTCCGACGCCTTGTAGGGTTAATAACTATCGCAGTGTTAAGGAAAAACAGTCGACATCTATTGACGAGTACAGTCAGAGCGAGATTTTCGAACCATCCACATTCAAGTCATGCGTGCTAGCCACCAAGACACAACCCTCCTCCCCCCTCCCATCCGCCATGTAATTATGTACATGTAATTTGCAAGAGACTAAATTTTGTGACCGATTTGATGTAAGAGTGAGTGTCTTCATTAGAATCCTAAACATTTGTAACTATTTTCAGAGTGGCAATGGTTGACGGACAGGGAGACCTTGAGGATCAGTTGGCTGAAGTCAAGAAGAAGAGTGCTGAGATAGCTGATAGGAAAGAGGACCTGAGGATCCTTGAGGACCTTGGGGCTCAGATGGAAGAGGCCCTTATCCTGGACAACAAGTGAGTGTTTCAAGCTGTGGTTAAAATATAGCTTCTTTTTTGAAATGTTGAAGATACCCAGTAGTTACGCTGGCGTAGTCAGGAAAATATCCCAGTGATCTCAAGAAAAGTCAAAGCTATGACATAAGTAGTTAACATTTTTTTTATCAAGGAGCTTACAATAGGCTACTTCGGAAAATACCATAATACTCTTTGTTTGTCCCCCCAAATTTTGCACAAGCATTGTTTTTGTTTCCTCTTGGAACCATTATAAATTATAAGTCCATTATAAGTTATAAATTATAAATTGTAAGTCCCACGAGAAACTGGAACAATGCTTATGCAAATTGGGGTGACAAACAAAGAGTATTATGGTATTTTCCGAAGTGGCGTATTCTTCTTGTAGGTAGACTGCCCACCAAGCATCTCCTTGGCCCTATAAGGAGTTCCGTTTTCATTGTTATCCTTCTCTCTCAATCCCCGCGTTGTCGCCCGATTCTGTAACGCGTCATTTAATTTGCAGGTACACTGAACACAGCACTGTGGACCTTGCTCAGCAGTGGGATCAGCTTGATCAACTTGCCATGCGCATGAAACACAATCTGGAGCAACAAATCCAGGCCCGCAATACCACTGGTGTGTCCGAAGATACACTCAAAGAGTTTACCATCATGTTTAAGTAAGTCTCACTGCTCTTTTACTTAACTTATTGAGTTGTGCTTCTTATCCAACGAAAGGTTCGGAGCGCCTTTGGATTTGCTACTTTAATTTCAGCTTTTATCAAAATTTCCCTCGTCGGTTATCTTGGTGACTGTGGATAAACGGTTTGCGTAAGGGTGATACGGATTTCCTTTTACTGGTGTAAACCGCGACAATTAAACTACCTAAATAGAATAGTTTTTAAGAGGATGTGGTTTTGAATTAGAGTCAAACCTTCAGGCTTTTTTTAAAAGAAGTCGCTTTGTCTTGGGCGTTGATCCAACGTCATCCATGCAAGGCTGATAATCCAAAATAGCTCTCAAAGATTGCAGCAAAACAGAGATGTAACTCAAAATATATTTCCATGGCTATAAAAGTAACGGAAGCTACCGTTAGGGGTTCTTTTATTGCACTCATTATACGAAAGCTCTATGGCCGCCTGCGTAGTCTGTCCGCAGGTTCCCGATTTAACGCCCTTTTTATAATGCGTCCTTGTTTTGGATACCGTTACGCAAAACGCATAACTGATGTATTTCTTGCGCTTTTATCAGGCACTTTGACAAGGATAAGACTGGTTATTTGGATCATCAAGAATTCAAGTCATGTCTTCGTTCACTGGGATACGATTTGTCCATTGTCGAGGAAGGTGAAGAAGATCCCGAGTTTGAAGCTATTCTTAGAGTTGTGGACCCCAATGGGTAAGAAAAAAGTTGAGGCGCTGTTAACGTGTGGAATTCAGTTTAGATAGTCAGCGAAATAGGAAAGTGCCCTTAAAAACGTCTTTCTTGCTACACTTGTGTGTTTCGTAGAGTCGAATTTGCAGAGCCTTTTGAAATGTAATAATAATGATAAAAATAATAATATAATAATAATGATAATAATAATGATAATAATAATAATAATAATAATAATAATAATAATAGTTTATTAAACGCCACTCTTGCAGAATAAGACTCCTGAATTACAGTGGTGGGTCATATATACCTTACTGGAAACGTACAGTTACAAAATTATTAAATCTCTCAGTGTGGCCTTTACCTTGCTCATAGCGCTGCTGACCTGAACGCAATTGATAGCCATGGTTAATAGTGAACCGGTTCGTGAGAATATAGCTGAGAGGAGGTGATGTCCTAGCCTTTGATATAAATTTAGCACAAATGGCATCGCGGCGGTCAGCAAGGGATCCGAGCCCAGCACTGCAAAGGGCTGTGTTATAATCGGCATGCGGAAAGATAATGCGGAAAGATAATGTAAGGCACTTACAAATAACTTGTAATTTTGAATGGTCAAATTGAATCAACGCTTGAGCTGAAATTTGACTCAACAACTCTGGTTTCAACCGTCAGGCTTGAGGATTTTTAACGATTTGGTTTAGTGATCTTAAACGATAGCTCATTCCCGCAAAGTGCAAGGGAAAACGGAATTTTTAAAGAACCATGCCGGTGCTTCTCGTCGCAATACTCATAAATACCATACTAAAACATTTTGTCTTTTAAAGACCGGAGTTTGAGTAACAAAATCTATTAAAATAACTGCAAATCACTGTTTTTTTATGTCGATAATAAATGTGGCTTTCTCTGTGCAGTGACGGCGTCGTGTCAATGGGAGAGTACATGGCCTTCATGATAAGCCGCGAGACTGAAAACGTCGGTTCAAGCCAGGAAGTTATCAATGCCTTCAAGGCATTGACTGAAGGTGGAAAGCGACCGTACGTCACTGAAGCAGAGCTGTACCAGGTAATAATCCAGTGCAATATTATTGCCAAAATATCAGCGTCACCGCAAATCTGGTGTATCGTTACTTAACCATGTGCCATTTCTCTCCATGTCTACGCCACCCTCTCAATCTCGGTAACAAGAACGCGATTTCAAATTGAACGCATTTTCCACATCATTGGACGGTTTCAAGTACTCTTCCTTTCCCAACCTTTTAATGAGTGGAACCTGTTCCCTGCCAGTGTTGTAAACTCCGAAACTCTTAAACCAATTTCAATCTCAAATCGGCCTGGTGAACAGAAGTGTCTTATACACCTTATTCCAAATTGGCCGCCATTTTACTTTAGTATTCTCTCGTTTCCATGCAAATTGGCCCTTTTGGCCTCGTTCAAGGTTAAATATTTTACGTTTGAAAGCGAGGCGATAAGGACCAATTTGCAAGGAAACAAAAGAATACTAAAATGGCGGCCATTTTGGAATAAGGTGTATTGACCATGTGCATTAGCGTGATGTAACCTTACCCCATTATTGTTTCCTTCTTTTTTGTTTCCCTATGAGGATAGTAATATTCAACTTTGCTGTGAGACTTGTAAAAGTTTTTTGTCTTCGTTGAAAAAAGGTGTAAGACATCTGTTCTCCCATGGGGCGTGCACTACTCACAGTTACTAATAAGTATCGAAGAAGTTCAAAAGGAGTCGAGGAGAGACTTTCGCCGACAAATTTAGTTTTCGTGTGTCCAAACCTTTTTATTCTTTAACTGTAGTTCTCAACAATCAATGTTTTTAGGTTTAATTGAAGTGTGTAAGCTTAATTTTGAATTCTGTCCTGTTGCAGTCCCTCACCAAAGAACAAGCTGATTTCTGCATTGATCGCATGAATCCGTATGTAGACGACAAGGGCCGAGAAGTTCCGGGAGCCTACGACTACAAAACCTTCTGCGAGGAGCTGTTCTCTTCTAATTAAATTAAGTGTGGGGTAACAAAAGAGATTGGTTGGTTGGTGTTTTCTCAATGGAAACCTAAAATACCTCACGGAATATTTTAATGGATTTAATAACCAGGACAATACTGTGTTGATGTTCGCAGGTCGCGATGAACATGATCTGCTGCACACAAAACTTAGTATGTTAGAACAAAATTGGCATATCTGGTTTCGTACAAGTGATTGTTACCGTGGTAACATTTAGCCATCAGGCAAGCTTGAAAGTTCCATAATTTTAGCATTTGTTCATTAACAACAACAGTTCTGGGCCCGTGCATGCTTTTAATACCATTAGGAATACTGAGTTTCCTTGTGCGTCGGTTCATTTTTTTGTTGGACCATTCGGTCAAGAAGTATAACTTACAATGAGGCATGCTTCATGCTGGTTAATTCCGTGGAGGCGTTTGGTGCAATGTAGGCGTGTTTTCTACCCGGTCTTCAGTTTTGTTTGAACTGGACAATAACATTGTGTTTTACTTGAATAAGTAATAAAAGTAACCAAGTACTTAATTCATGGCTGTTGTTTTTATTTTTGTTTGTGTGTGTGTAGGGTTTTTTTTAACTTTGAAAAATGACCTTGGAAAGGAAAAAATCGCCGAGAGTTGCCAAATGGTCTACCTCACCTAAGATTCATTTCTATTGCCTTCGAAGAGGCTGTAAAGTCATCTGTCCAATGTCTGATCTTGGGTCATTGCTTTTCTGTTAAAACCCTTTGACTCCTAGGAGTGATCTGTACGTTAATTCTCCTCACAATTTCAATGAAATGTTCGTCAGACAGGTATTGAGAATGAAGAACGTTATCAGCTTAATAGGTGTGATCTTTGTCGGATATAACACCAAATTCTCATAACTACTCAATTAAGAAATCCATGGTACTAGTTAAGAGAATTGAACGTTTCGATCTTGGGAATGAAAGGGTCAATTACGAATTCTAAGGAACTTCTCAAAGAAAATAACAAGTCAGAGTTGGAGACTTTTCATGTTTTTGCGACGTTTGCCGTTCACGCACAATGCTAAATCTCAATGATAGCAATTGAAGAATTGACGTGACTGAGACCTTTGTGATATGCTTGAAAGGAACAGAGGTAAGCGTAAGAAAGGGAGCGTAAGAAGGGATCTCTTAAAATATGTTAGTGGACTGACATTTTTCTCCCACACTGTACGCCAGGGACAGGCATCTGAAACCTTGCGACCAGTTGAAGCGACCGCGGGTCAAAGTAAAGTCTTTGGTTTCTTGTATCTCAAAAACGAACTCGGTGACTCCCATTTTTTTATATTTCTGCGACGTTTGAAGAATTCTGTCCCGCGGATTCAGAGCCACCTTAATGCTGTGATTTTTAATGTGGCTCTGATTCTGCGGTACAGAATTTTTTTTAAACTTTGCCGAAAGTTTGGTCTTCGTAAAATTTCCAACAACTTTGCAAGTTGCAGTCTTCAAAATGAAGTATTCGCGCGGGAAACCTATGTGACCTCGGTCAACAGGACCCTACTTGATATAACAGCCACAAGAAGCACATGCCAGTTATCGCATGGCACTACGACGATAACAAAATTCGACTGGCTTTTATCCAATCTCCGTAATAGAGGTTTTGCACGGCAGCCATGTTGCATGGCAGTAACAATGAAAGTGTTTTGCATTAGAAAGAACATTTGATCCTACAGGAAAAAGAATCTGTTGTTCCTGCCATACAACATGATTGCCGTCCAAAACCTCTATAGTATGCGCATTGATTTGCAACAAAGAGCCAGTCCTCAAAATAGGATATCCGTGGCGTTCACCCACCAAGCAGTGACCCTGGGCAACAAGGAGTAGCTGCCGGTGACAGCTACAAGCACGTGCTAGTTGCCACGTGCGACGATAACGAAATCAAACTTCATTTGCATTCTATAGGTCTTTATAGCAACACTTATGGCATTAATCGTAAGCATTCATTCGAAACGAGAGCCATTCCTCTAAGCAACACAATCTTTATATATAAGGTTTGAGACAACGTTTGAAATTACAACCATGATAAGCGGGAACATTTTTATAGATAAAACAAATGTTTTCCAGAAAACCGTCCATGCTGAAAGCACTAAGAAAAAGCCAAACCACCTTATTGTGTACTTCTCAAAAAATGCCATTTAACAAAAGTCAATTTCAAATTTGCCGTTCTTTTCGATTTTTGACCAAATAGAACTGAGATGGGAGACTCTCCAAGTCCTAGGTGGATCCCTCAACTATCTGGGGTTTTTTAATTGGTCGGTTAGTGTTTATTAAGTCCTCTGTCCATATCTTCTTAACAGCGTTTGTTGGCTTTGTACCTCATATCGGGGGTACCATTTTTCTTTAAAGGGCCGCGTGCGGTGGACGACAGCCGAGTAGAAACAAACCCTTGCTTGTTTACAGCATAGCGCATGTCCGGTGTACCATTCTTTTTCAGGGGTCCAGACGGAGAGCTGCATGGCGCGGGACTACTGGCATACAACTGCTTGTTGACCTTAAAGCGCATGTCAGGAGTGCCATCTTTCTTCTTAGGTCCAGCATTGATTCCAAAGCAGTAGGGAACCTTGCGAGGTAAACATCCTGCGCCAGGGAGTGTCCGGTTAAACTCCCCACTTGGATAGGAACACGCGACGACGGCTTCTCTGTTGATTTTATAACGCATGTCTAAAGTTCCATCCTTTTTCGATGGACCCAATCTCTGTCTGACAACAGGGGAAAAACCAGATTCGGCTCTTTTCGCTTTGCCGCCACACGCATCTTTGTTAACCTTGTATCGCATGTCTGGGTTTCCCTTTTTCGTCAATGGACCCGCATGGAGCATCTCTACCCTGTTTTCCCTTATCCTTGCATCTGGACTTCCGTTTTTGTTTTTTCCGTCTTCCAAATACAGTTGACGGTTTTCTCGACATCGCATATCTGGTTGGCCATCTTTGCGTAGTAGTCTTTTCCCTGGTTGATTCTTACTACTCAGAGGGGGCTGAGGCCAAGTTTGGTAGTCTGGTGCTGATACTGAAGATAGCCCGTCGCAATCGTTAAGAAATTGAGGCTCTGGTGAATATCGGGATGCGTCATCTGAACGATCTTCGATGTATTCGTACGGCTCATCCATAGTGCTGCCTTCTCTGTTGTTTCTCGTCACCCCTTTGTTTGGTCTCCAGTTGATTTCTCTGGCCTGCTGTTCGTTGAAACTCAGACTGCAATCTTGTTCAAAGGACTCCGAAACTGAAGAATTTGTTAGAAGTGCAGTGCTCTCCGACTGCTGACGAGAGTACGAGGATGTCGCGTCAGCGAAGGCTTGTGCAACGTCTTCCTCTTCCTCCTCGTCTTCGTCGTCATCAGTTTCCTCCTCACCAACCGTTGAAGTTGTTAAGGATGTTTTCGTGCTGGTCGCAGCTGGGGCCAACTTCAGTCGAGCTCTTTGGAGTTCTTGAAAACATCGAGAACACTTTCCAATGCGGTCGTCGCTTTCCACTGCCTGTAAGAAATCCATGCTCGTGTGCTCGAAACGAATACATGGCAATAATTCGCATATGAATGGCAAACGGGAAGACTCGTCATCCTCTATCCAACTCATGATAGCATAAAATACATCTTCTTCACTCTCAACACCGAGTGCTTCGTTCGCGATGATATCCTTCAGATCTTCAAACAGCAATGAATTTAACTCATTCTCTTTTTGCAAATCACTAAAATTTCGGACAATATAGCTCATCACAGCCTTTTCTAGCTTTTTTGCGTACTCAGAGGCCAATTCTCGTGCTAGGGCCAAGATACCAACCACATCAAAGGTATCAAGTCTTTCCATCAGCCAATCGCAACAGGTTCTCGCAAGAGCAGGCAATTGGTATATGCATGCAGCTCTGAGTAAGCTACCTATATTCTGAGCGTTCAGTGTGATTTCCGCACAGTAAATGTATTCCACAAAATCATGGAGTGAACCAGGCGAGATTTCCAGGCGAATGCTCTTGCTATCACCAGAAGAAGATCTTCCGTCTCCTAAAACTTCCATAAGGATGGGCGAAGCTGCCGCGATGAGTGCTCCGTGTACTTCGCATTGCGTTTCACCATTGTTGTCTTCCAAAAGGGTCGTGGTGAATTCCTTATCGCAAAACATCTCAAACAATTTACAAAGCACAGCTTCGTGATCGTGAAACACAACTTCAAGGGAGCCGCTCTTTTCCTGCACATTTTTGCACTGCTCACACGTGTCTCGCAGAAAGTCGATATCGTACTTCACTGCAAAGTTGTAAAGATCCTCGAAATCAAGGGCTTCCCTGTCCACTGTGATTTTAGACTGGTAAATAAAACACCTAAAAAACTTAAGAAGCTCCTTCGTCATCTCGTTAAGCACAATCGGTTCCTGTGAAAGCTTGGTAGCCCTCTTAAGGAGAAGATTTTTCACAACGGGGCTGCAGGACGCGAGCAGCATGCAGTGGAACTTTTTGGAGTACTTTCTTGAGTGAGTGCACACTTCTATATCTGTGAGTAGTTCTTCGTTTTCTTGCATACCAGCTAGGTTTTCCATCAAACACTTTGCATGATCCTCCTTATGAAAGACGTAAGTAGTTTCATCTTCGCCTTCCCTTCATGAACAGCCGCATCCAAGAGACAGTAATTTGACTGCATCCTGAAATAAAATGACGATATTCATGAGAAGGTGAAGAAACTGACTGGGTTTTTTTTCATGCTGCATGACAAGGCAAAGATGTGGTGTCGAATCCTTTCAAGCCTACGTTTGTTTCAACTTCCTTTGCAACCTCCCAAATTGCTGAGTTCTTTGCAATATTTTCCTATTTCTTCCTAGCATAATTTGAAACTTTAGAATTTTCAGTTAAATTGACAGAACCTCGCTAAGTACTTTCTTTGAAGAAAGTGAAATGAATAATTAGGTATCTTGTGTCCCTCATGAATAAGTTATTAAGTTCTTCCGGTTTTGTAGAATCTCTCTATCTTATCGTTCATATCGCAAATTAATAATTTTTCGCGCACAGATCAATCGCAGAAAGTCTAAAAATGATTTAACTCTGAAGAAGTTTCAACTGAATCAACAAATGAAAGCGCGTTAAAAGTTAATTTACTTCCATTGCTGTTAAAATAATCGTAAAGAACATCGTAACCAGAGGTCTGTCCTCTATTACATTATACAGAATCTTGAAAGACCGCTTTGAACATCATTTAAGACCCTTTTCTTTAGGGCATTTTAAGTAAGACAAAATTCAGGTACGAAACGGTTTAGCCAAAGAACAAATGCAAACTACTTCAGTTGCTCTGACCTCAGTTTAATTAAATGCCTTCTACTACGCCACGTGTTGAGGCGGAAGCACTAGTTATCGTTATACTGCGAGTTTAAAATGATTTTAAAACATTAAATTTCATATATTTGAACTTCAGAATGGACATGAAACTTCAGAAAGATAATAGCAGTCACAAAAGCAACTTTGGAAGTTGCAAGCAAGCCTTGAAAAATAACAACGAATTGCGCTCCTTCCAATCCCGTCCAAGTCATTTCACTTTGCGTTTCTGAACATTACACAGTGGCTAAAACAAAACTGTCCGAATTTTATTTGTATTTACTTACTTTGCTGAGCGGCTTTCTCCTCTTTAACTGGCAAGGTAACTTCAGCCAAAATTTGACTTGAACGGCGCGTGTCTTTGAGTGAGATCTATCAAGCAAAGAGAAATTCTCTTTAGTATCGGCTATAGTTCAATGACCTATAGTTTCACTTTTCAACGTCATCTCTGACTTCCTCGGGTTTTCCCCTATGTAATTTTCTTAATTTAAACTTTTAAACTTCCAAAGTTCCGCATGAAGAATTTACCCGGACGAAGAGCTTAATTCGAAAAGAGACTTGAAACAAACTCATTTGCTCGTAATTTCTTCATCCCTCTCCGATTTACTGCCGCTAGCCCTATAGTTTGCTGAGAATAAGTGCGTGAGAAACCGTTTGCTTCCTTCTGCAACAATTTCAGCAACTGGCGGGCTGGCGCGGTAGCCGAGATCTCGGTTCTTGGGTTGGAAATTTTTGCCACGATTGGACGTGCACAGTGTTTTTTTTTCATTGTTTGATGAAAGGGACAGTGATTGAGACAGTATTTGAAATACTTTGCCTTTATAGCTAGGAGAAACTAATAATTAAGTAAAACGAAGTTTCTTGAAATAATAAAAGTGAGAAAAAGTGGTAGATTTCGCTCCTAAATGGTCGCGCGACCTCTTTTCGTCCAAATTCCCCAAGTGCATATATGACCCAACCGACCTTGCCCGGCAAACGGGCTCATATTTATGAAGGGACCATCAGAGCTGACGGAACCAAAATAAGCTGCTGTCTTAGTAATTAAGTGGTGTTAGGAGGCTAGAAGGGACCTTCCACAGGTAACAACGACCAGGTTTCTTATTGAAAAAGTTACAACATTGTCAATCCTGTCCGTAGGGGAACGATTGAGGTTGGTTGAACATCGGTCAGGCGGCAGGTCGGGGTTCGAGCCCCGGCCGGATCAACAATTAGGATCTTAAAATAACTGAGGAGAAAGTGCTGCCTTTGTAATTTCATCTGCAAATGGTTAGACTTTCAAGTCTTCTCGGATAAGGACTATATTCTCGGTTTTCACATGACGTCACGGCCGGCCATGTTGGAGCCCCTAAATAAAGAAACGGCGGCCATGTTGGAGCCCCGACCAAATCCTCCGGGAATTTAACTCTATTATTATGCAAACGTCTTCTTTTGTTTTCGTTGAAAAACATGGCTGATGATCACGTGAGTGAAAACCAACGATACCGTAGGCCCCATCTTACAAATATCTTTTATGTTCATAAGGTTCCTGTGGGACGTCAAAGAACCCATACACTATTCGATTGTGCTTGCATCATTTTTGGCATAATTGGAGCAAAAAAGCATAATTTTTTAAACGAGCACTGCCACAGCATAATTAGCAAATTTTAGCACTTTTGGAGCATAAATTCATAAAATTTAGTAAATATGGTGTATTTTCTACAGAAATAAATTAAATTTAGGTGGTGCGTTCTTGCCATGCGTGTTTTAGCTATGCTAATAGTAGTGTTGAGTTTAGTTACTGGGCTCTTTTGGCGAATTCTGCGTGCGCGTTAACTTTTGGTGGAGTCTGGTACTGTATTTTCCCATCCGGCTTCAAGTGGGGATTGTGTAAGCTAGCACAACTGCCATACGACTCCAAGATTTGGTGTCGTTCAGTTGCGCGCCTGTATGTACAGAATCCACGTCATTTTGTGAGGATAATTTCGGAAATCAGGAGCATAATTTGGGGATTCTGGCATAATTTTGGCATAATTTGGCAAAATTTGAGCACTGCTAGTCGCATAATATGCCACTTTTTATAGGAGCAGAATCCGCCAAGGCCTATTCGAGATGAGTAGGGGTCCGGCATGAAGTCCCAGTGTTGTGTCTGTCCTGTTCTCTCCAGCAGAAGTGGCCGGCTTGGCCGTGATGTCTCTTAAAAGGCTTGTGATGTATGGGGCCACCTAAGCAGAAACAGCCATAAGTTAAAAAGCGACTTTGCCGAGTGCTGGAATATGTAGATGTAGATGTTATACTTGTAATTGTTCCTATGGTAACGGTATTGCGATGTTTAATGCAAAAATTCGGCAGAATGCGAAGAAACGACTGTTTCTTGTATACAAAATAGCGGGGTAGGTTACCTAGCTTAGTTACCACATCCAACAAAAATAATAATTCATTTCTGGTTCGCCATTTTTAATAGCTCACATTTTCGTTTCCGATCATCCTTGAGTGTGTGCGTGTGGCTTTCGCGCGCGCGCTCAGCTGAAAGCTTGCAATTTTGTACCCATAATGCAAATGATATCCAAAATGGCTGATCGAATGTCATCTTGGTTGTGTTGATGTTTTGCCCTTACGTCCACAGCCTGTGAAATGCCGCTTTTTAAGGCAAAAAAAGTTAGTAAAGATGAAACTAAGAAACGCCTCGAACGATGCTTAGTCGTGGTAAGTATAAATACACGCAGAAGTTCGTTGGAATGAAGTTTGAGTGTTGTCAAGTGAAATTTTAGAACCGAGTACAGTATTCCGTTCTTCCGCATCCACCATCGCTTGCCAGTTTCCGCTCGAAACATGGCTTACCGTCGTTGTCATTTCTTGAATTGTTTCACTGGTTATTTATCTATCTTAAGGAATCCGTAAAAGCTTCCTAATAAACGTACAAACAAACACTATTGAATTTTGGGGCGACTTCGAAAACGTTTAGACTCATAATTTTATCAGCCTTTACCTTAAAGTTTTATATTTTACTTTAATTGGCGAAATGTACATAAGCTTAAGCATATTTATTAAGCTTAAGAGAAGTTGACATTTTCAGAATGTTCCTTCTGCATGATCGCTTTTCATGTTCCAGTTCCCTTGATTTGAAGCTTTGATCTTTCACTGAAAAGTGTACGTTTCTCGCCAAAGTAGTTCACGCAATTTTGTGAGGTCATCTGATGATGAATTACTTTTAATTGCGATGAACCTTACAAGCCATCCTTCATTTTTGTTGATAAGAAACTATCGTCGTTTAAATATTCTGATGTAAATATACCTGTCAAATGTCAAATGATTTTTTTACACTTGGCTTGAGTCAAATTTACCATTTTATCCAAAGATGCAAATTAATTTTGAATTTAAGGAACTCAAAAACATATGGCCATGATTATTTTTCAATGTAGCAATGGTCGATTGAAGAAATGCCGCTTAAGGTGGCTTACTAAAGTTTTCTGAAGAACAAGGTGAAGATTTTGAAATTTGTGAAATTAAGTCACTACAATCAATATAAAATGTAATTTTATGTAACAAAAAAATGCAAATAGGGGGAAAATATGCTAAATATAGTGACTGAGCTCCTCGAGGGGGGACTGGAAACTAGACATTTCAAAGGCCTTTTTCTCAAAAACTAGCAGTACCACCCCATCGTAAAATTTCCGGATTTCCTTAGCGAGAAAAAATAATGTATAGCAATAGTTAAATCTGTCAGACAGGTTTTTCACGGATGGCAAAAACATCAATTTTCATCTATTTTGATAATAACTGAAAAGCTGTCGATCTGATAGATCTTTTAGAAAAAATGTTGATGGTTTCATCTTTATATTTTTTACTAATTCCCAAAATTTTAATACTGGTCGTATGGCTAGTTTTTGAGAAAATGTCTAGTTTCCAGTCCCCTCTCCTGGAGCTTGGTCACTACGTTCAGTATTTTCCCCTGATTTGCGTTTATTTGTTAGGTAAAATTACATTTTACATGAATAATTTTTTGCAGTGACTTCAGACGAGACATCCTGTTGCTATAATTTCACAGATTTCAAAATCTTGATCTTTTTCTTCAGAAAACTGTAATAAGCCACCTTAAATCAAGAACTGTTCCTTTTTTGTTTCCATGTTCCATTATCCTGCTTTGTAGCAGTCAGAGAATTTTTAGTTGTTTAGTTTACATAAACCTTTGATACATCGTTATTTGCCTCTAGTATCAGATGCAGCCAATGTTTGGGCCTTAAGTAATAACTGAGATGGTGCATTCATAGTCTTTCTGTCTCGGAATATTATTATTAAAAACTGTAGGTTGAATTTGCACTGTTTAGGTGAATTATTGCAGGTAAGATTATATCTAGATTTTTGCAAACTCTGATGTTTTCAAATTCTCAGTAGATCCACCTGTGTTCTGTCGAGAACTAGTAATGAGACCTATTATAAGAGTCCAAAAACAGCTGCCACTGTCGTTGTCATTTTTTTATCTACTCAGTACTGTTATTTATTTTATCGTGTATTGTTATTGCTATCGATTGTTAATGTTCTTGCTCTTCTTCTTCTTATTCTCATTACTATTATTGTTACTGTAATTGGTTATTCTCAATGTCATTTATCGTCTTGGCCATTGCCCTTGTTATTTATGGGGACATACTTACCCACTAGATTGGTGCTAGTGAAACTGTAAGTTAATGATTGAATCTTATCACAGCATAGCAATAAGCATTTACAGTCCCCATGTCAATCTTAATTAACCAGGCGAGGGAGTCTCCCGATCCAACCTTTGATTTGTCAAAATGTGGGGCAACAGAGGTGGGTACTTCGCTGTAATTATGTTATCAGCTGTAACTGTATCATTCAGTAAATTTTAAATTGCAATTCATTATTATGTCTGCAAGTACATTTTTCAGACTTGATTTTTCCAGTTCTTGTGCACTCCAAATCTAGATGATGCTTTTGATGTCACATTAGTTTTTTAGTTACCAAGGCTTTTGCAGTCATTTTTATGATGGAACTTTGTATGATGGCCAAGAAATGCCTGCAAAGGAGACTTATAAATAAGTTTGTACGACTCAATAAAAACTTGGGATATGTTGTAAAATTCTAGTATTTTGTTTTCCAAGATTTTTTTATTATTATTAATCTTTAATATACCATTTTTTCAAACACACTGTATTGCTTCTGATGTCAAAAAATTAATACAGTTCACTTGTGGTGACATGCCTGAATGGCGTCGGGCAGGAAATGCAATGCAAGGTGGTAACTTACCTTTGAGGGGTACTGTTACAGTACTTACAATGCCTCTTTTTTTTTTTTATATTTTACTCACAATGCCTTGTGCATCAGGGATCAGATCCAGTTGTTGACAGATGAAATCACACAAGTTGTGACTTTATTTTAGATAGATATTGGCATCTTCATTGGTATTGCATTTCTTTGACATTTGCATAATATTTATCATTTTCCTCCTTAAGGTACCCAAAGGAGTGTACTCCTTGTGTAGAGTCCTTCAAAAGGAGGTACAGTATATGTGTTACCCCCCAAAGGTTTTCTTCATTTAAAATCTTTGAAGTCCAAATGAGCAGTTTCTTTGATATAGTCGATTCTGAAGATTCTTTGATGGAAGTTAGACTGATTGTTACCGTGGTAACATTTAGCCATCAGGCAAGCTTGAAAGTTCCATAATTTTAGCATTTGTTCATTAACAACAACAGTTCTGGGCCCGTGCATGCTTTTAATACCATTAGGAATACTGAGTTTCCTTGTGCGTCGGTTCATTTTTTTGTTGGACCATTCGGTCAAGAAGTATAACTTACAATGAGGCATGCTTCATGCTGGTTAATTCCGTGGAGGCGTTTGGTGCAATGTAGGCGTGTTTTCTACCCGGTCTTCAGTTTTGTTTGAACTGGACAATAACATTGTGTTTTACTTGAATAAGTAATAAAAGTAACCAAGTACTTAATTCATGGCTGTTGTTTTTATTTTTGTTTGTGTGTGTGTGGGGTTTTTTTTAACTTTGAAAAATGACCTTGGAAAGGAAAAAATCGCCGAGAGTTGCCAAATGGTCTACCTCACCTAAGATTCATTTCTATTGCCTTCGAAGAGGCTGTAGAGTCATCTGTCCAATGTCTGATCTTGGGTCATTGCTTTTCTGTTAAAACCCTTTGACTCCTAGGAGTGATCTGTACGTTAATTCTCCTCACAATTTCAATTAAATGTTCGTCAGACAGGTATTGAGAATGAAGAACATTATCAGCTTAATAGATGTGATCTTTGCCGGATATAACACCAAATTCTCATAACTACCCAATTAAGAAATCCATAGTACTAGTTAAGAGAATTGAACGTTTCGATCTTGGGAATGAAAGGGTCAATTACGAATTCTAAGGAACTTCTCAAAGAAAATAACCAGTCAGAGTTGGAGACTTTTCATGTTTTTGCGACGTTTGCCGTTCACGCACAATGCTAAATGTCAATAGTAGCAATGGAAGTATTGACTTGACTGGAACCTTTCTGATTTGCTTGGAACGAACGGAGCTAAGCGTAAGAAATGGAGCATAAGAAGGATCTCTTAAATAAGTTAGTGGACTGACATTTTTCTCCCACACTGTATGCCAGGGACAGGCATCTGAAACCTTGTGACCAGTTGAAGCGACCGCGGGTCAAAGTAGAGTCTTCAGTTGCTTGCATCTCAAAAACGAACTCGGTGACTTCCATTTTTTTTTTTCTGCAAAGTTTAAAAATTTTGTCCCGCGGATCCTGTGATTTTTAATGTGGCTCTGATTCTGCGGTACAGAATTTTTTTTAAACTTTGCCGAAAGTTTGGTCTTCGTAAAATTTCCAACAACTTTGCAAGTTGCAGTCTTCAAAATGAAGTATTCGCGCGGGAAACCTTTATGACCTCGGTCAACAGGACCCTACTTGATATAACAGCCACAAGAAGCACATGCCAGTTATCGCATGTCACTACGACGATAACAAAATTCGACTGGCTTTTAAACCAATCTCCGTAATAGAGGTTTTGCACGGCAGCCATGTTGCATGGCAGTAACAATGAAAGTGTTTTGCATTAGAAAGAACATTTGTTCCCATAGGGAAAAGAATCTGTTGTTCCTGCCATGCAACATGATTGCCGTGCAAAACCTCTATAGTATGCACATTGATTTGCAACAAAGAGCCAGTCCTCAAAATAGGATATCCGTGGCGTTCACCCACCAAGCAGTGACCCTGGGCAACAAGGAGTAGCTGCAGGTGACAGTTACAAGCACGTGCTAGTTGCCACGTGCGACGATAACGAAATCAAACTTCATTTGCATTTTATAGGTCTTTATAGTAACAATTAGGGCCGATTTACACGGTACGATTTTTGTCGCATGCGACAAGCTCACGACAGGCCTACGACATGACTTACGATTGCCGCAGCGTTTTAAAACATGTTTTAAAATGCTACGACATTTTTTCTGACGTACACATAGCCTGTGTACAGACCACCCCTCCCCACAAAAAAAAATCGGAGAGGAACGTTTTTTTGAGGGGAGCGGGGCGGTCTGTACTCAGGCTGACGTACACAACAATCGTAAATTATGTCGTGGTCCTGTCGTAAGCCGTTGTTGCATGCGACAAAAATCGTTCCGTGTAAATCGGCCCTTATGGCATAAATCGTAAGCATTCATTCGAAGCGAGAGCCATTCCTCTAAGCAACACAATCTTTATATATAAGGTTTAAGACAACGTTTGAAAATACAACCATGATAAGCGGGAACATTTTTATAGACCGAACAAATGTTTTCCAGAAAACCGTCCATGCTGAAAACACTAAGAAAAAGCCAAACCATCTTATTGTGTACTTCGCAAAAAATGCCATTTAACAAAAGTCATTTTCAAATTTGCCGTTCTTTTCGATTTTTGACCAAATAGAACTGAGATGGGAGACTCTCCAAGTCCTAAGTGGATCCCTCAACTATCTGGGGTTTTTTAATTGGTCGGTTAGTGTTTATTAAGTCCTCTGTCCGTATCTTCTTAAGAGCGTTTGTTGGCTTTGTACCTCATATCAGGGGTACCATTTTTCTTTAAAGGGCCGCGTGCGGTGGACGACAGCCGAGTAGAAACAAACCCTTGCTTGTTTACAGCATAGCGCATGTCCGGTGTACCATTCTTTTTCAGGGGTCCACACGGAGAGCTGCATGGCGCGGGACTACTGGCATACAACTGCTTGTTGACCTTAAAGCGCATGTCAGGAGTGCCATCTTTCTTCTTAGGTCCAGCATTGATTCCAAAGCAGTAGGGAACCTCGCGAGGTAAACATCCTGCGCCAGGGAGTGACCGGTTAAATTCCCCACTTGGATAGGAACACGCGACGACGGCTTCTCTGTTGATTTTATAACGCATGTCTAAAGTTCCATCCTTTTTCGATGGACCCAATCTCTGTCTGACAACAGGGGAAAAACCAGATTCGGCTCTTTTCGCTTTGCCGCCAAACGCATCTTTGTTAACCTTGTATCGCATGTCTGGGTTTCCCTTTTTCGTCAATGGACCTGCATGGAGCATCTCTACCCTGTTTTCCCTTATCCTTGCATCTGGACTTCCGTTTTTGTTTTTTCCGTCTTCCAAATAAAGTTGTCGGTTTTCTCGACATCGCATATCTGGTTGGCCATCTTTGCGTAGTAGTCTTTTTCCTGGTTGATTCTTACTACTCAGAGGGGGCTGAGGGCAAGTTTGGTAGTCTGGTGCTGATACTGAAGATAGCCCGTCGCAATCGTTAAGAAATTGAGGCTCTGGTGAATATCGGGATGCGTCATCTGAACGATCTTCGATGTATTCGTACGGCTCATCCATAGTGCTGCCTTCTCTGTTGTTTCTCGTCACCCCTTTGTTTGGTCTCCAGTTGATTTCTCTGGCCTGCTGTTCGTTGAAACTCAGACTGCAATCTTGTTCAAAGGACTCCGAAACTGAAGAATTTGTTAGAAGTGCAGTGCTCTCCGACTGCTGACGAGAGTACGAGGATGTCGCGTCAGCAAAGGCTTGTGCAACGTCTTCCTCTTCCTCCTCGTCTTCGTCGTCATCAGTTTCCTCCTCACCAACCGTTGAAGTTGTTAAGGATGTTTTCGTGCTGGTCGCAGCTGGGGCCAACTTCAGTCGAGCTCTTTGGAGTTCTTGAAAACATCGAGAACACTTTCCAATGCGGTCGTCGCTTTCCACTGCCTGTAAGAAATCCATGCTCGTGTGCTCGAAACGAATACATGGCAATAATTCGCATATGAATGGCAAACGGGAAGACTCGTCATCCTCTATCCAACTCATGATAGCATAAAATACATCTTCTTCACTCTCAACACCGAGTGCTTCGTTCGCGATGATATCCTTCAGATCTTCAAACAGCAATGAATTTAACTC
This sequence comes from Montipora capricornis, assembly GCF_036669925.1. NCBI lineage: Eukaryota > Metazoa > Cnidaria > Anthozoa > Scleractinia > Acroporidae > Montipora > Montipora capricornis. The sequence goes on from NC_090884.1 coordinate 67,375,543, forward strand.
ATTCTCTTTTTGCAAATCACTAAAATTTCGGACAATATAGCTCATCAGAGCCTTTTCTAGCTTTTTTGCGTACTCAGAGGCCAATTCTCGTGCTAGGGCCAAGATACCAACCACATCAAAGGTATCAAGTCTTTCCATCAGCCAATCGCAACAGGTTCTCGCAAGAGCAGGCAATTGGTATATGCATGCAGCTCTGAGTAAGCTACCTATATTCTGAGCGTTCAGTGTGATTTCCGCACAGTAAATGTATTCCACAAAATCATGGAGTGAACCAGGCGAGATTTCCAGGCGAATGCTCTTGCTATCACCAGAAGAAGATCTTCCGTCTCCTAAAACTTCCATAAGGATGGGCGAAGCTGCCGCGATGAGTGCTCCGTGTACTTCACATTGTGTTTCACCATTGTTGTCTTCCAAAAGGGTCGTGGTGAGTTCCTTATCGCAAAACATCTCAAACAATTTACAAAGCACAGCTTCTTGATTGTCAAACACAACTTCAAGGGAGCCGCTCTTTTCATGCACATTTTTGCACTGCTCACACGTGTCTCGCAGAAAGTCGATATCGTACTTCACTGCAAAGTTGTAAAGATCCTCGAGATCAAGGGCTTCCCTGTCCACTGTGATTTTAGACTGGTAAATAAAACACCTAAAAAACTTAAGAAGCTCCTTCGTCATCTCGTTAAGCACAATCGGTTCCTGTGAAAGCTTGGTAGCCCTCTTAAGGAGAAGATTTTTCACAACGGGGCTGCAGGACGCGAGCAGCATGCAATGGAACTTTTTGGAGTACTTTCTTGAGTGAGTGCACACTTCTATATCTGTGAGTAGTTCTTCGTTTGCTTGCATAGCAGCTAGGTTTTCCATCAAACACTTTGCATGATCCTCTTTATGAAAGACGTAAGTAGTTTCATCTTCGCCTTCCTCTTCATGAACAGCCGCATCCAAGAGACAGTAATTTGAAGGCATCCTAAAATAACATGACGATATTCATGAGAAGGTGAAGAAACTGACTGGGTTTTTTTTCATGCTGCGTGACAAGGCAAAGAGGTGGTGTCGAATCCTTTCAAGCCTACGTTTGTTTCAACTTCCTTTGCAACCTCCCAAATTGCTGAGTTCTTTGCAATATTTTCCTATTTCTTTCCTAGCATAATTGGAAACTTTAGCATTTTCAGTTAAACTGACGGAACCTCGCTAAGTACTTTCTTTGAAGAAAGTGAAATGAATAATTAGGTATCTTGTGTCCCACATGAATAAGTTATTAAGTTCTTCCGGTTTTGTAGAATCTCTCTATCTTATCGTTCATATCGCAAATTAATAATTTTTCGCGCACAGATCAATCGCAGAAAGTCTAAAAATGATTTAACTCTGAAGAAGTTTCAACTGAATCAACAAATGAAAGCGCGTTAAAAGTTGATTTACTTCCATTGCTGTTAAAATAATCTTAAAGAACATCGTAACCAGAGGTCTGTCCTCTATTATATTATACAGGATCTTGAAAGACCGCTTTGAACATCATTTAAGACCCTTTTCTTTAGGGCATTTTAAGTAAGACAAAATTCAGGTACGAAACGGTTTAGCCAAAGAACAAGTGCAAACTACTTCAGTTGCTCTGACCTCAGTTTGCCTTCTACTACGCCACGTGTTGAGGCGGAAGCACTAGTTATCGTTATACTGCGAGTTTAAAATGATTTTAAAACATTAAATTTCATATATTTGAACTTCAGAATGGACATGAAACTTCAGAAAGATAATAGCAGTCACAAAAGCAACTTTGGAAGTTGCAAGCAAGCCTTGAAAAATAACAACGAATTGCGCTCCTTCCAATCCCGTCCAAGTCATTTCACTTTGCGTCTCTGAACATTACACAGTGGCTAAAACAAAACTGTCCCAATTTTATTTGTATTTACTTACTTTGCTGAGCGGCTTTCTCCTCTTTAACTGGCAAGGTAACTTCAGCCAAAATTTGACTTGCGAGCGTGTGTTTGAGTGAGATCTATCAAGCAAAGAGAAATTCTCTTTAGTATCGGCTATAGTTCAATGACCTATAGTTTCACTTTTCAACGTCATCTCTGACGTCCTCGGGTTTTCCCCTATGTAATTTTCTTAATTTAAACTTTTGAACTTCCAAAGTTCCGCATGAAGAATTTATCCGGACGAAGAAAAGAGAAATCTCATTTGCTCGTAATTTCTTCATCCCTCTCCGATTTACTGCCGCTAGCCCTATAGTTTGCTGAGAATAAGTGCGTGAGAAACCGTTTGCTTCATTCGGCAGCAATTTCAGCAACTGGCGGGCTGGCGCGGTAGCCGAGATCTCGGTTCTTGGGTTGGAAATTTTTGCCACGATTGGACGTGCACAGTGTTTTTTTTTTCATTGTTTGATGAAAGGGACAGTGATTGAGACAGTATTTGAAATACTTTGCCTTTATAGCTAGGAGAAAGTAATAATTAAGTAAAACGAAGTTTCTTGAAATAATAAAAGTGAGAAAAAGTGGTAGATTTCGCTCCTAAATGGTCGCGCGACCTCTTTTCGTCCAAATTCCCCAAGTGCATATATGACCCAATCGACCTTGCCCGGCAAACGGGCTCATATTTATAAAGGGACCATCAGAGCTGGTGGAACCCAAATAAGCTGCTGTCTTAGTAATTAAGTGGTGTTAGGAGGCTAGAAGGGACCTTCCACAGGTCACAACGACCAGGTTTCTTATGGAAAAAGTTACAACATTGTCAATCCTGTCCGTAGGGGAACGATTGAGGTTGGTTGAACATCGGTCAGGCGGCAGGTTGCGGGTTCGAGCCCCGGCCGGATCAACACTTAGGATCTTAAAATAACTGAGGAGAAAGTGCTGCCTTTGTAATTTCATCTGCAAATGGTTAGACTTTCAAGTCTTCTCGGATAAGGACTATATTCTCGGTTTTCACATGACGTCACGGCCGCCATGTTGGAGCCCCTAAACAAAGAAACAGCGGCCATGTTGGAGCCCCGACCAAATCCTCCGGGAATTTAACTCTATTATTATGCAAACGTCTTCTTTTGTTTTCGTTGAAAAACATGGCTGATGATCACGTGAGTGAAAACCAACAATACCGTAGGCCCCATCTTACAAATATCTTTTATGTTCATAAGGTCCCTAGTCTGTGGGACGTCAAAGAACCCATACACTATTCGAGAATAGGCCTTGGCGGATTGTGCTTGCATCATTTTTGGCATAATTGGAGCAAAAAAGCATAATTTTTTAAACGAGCACTGCCACAGCATAATTAGCAAATTTTAGCACTTTTGGAGCATAAATTCATAAAATTTAGTAAATATGGTGTATTTTCTACAGAAATAAATTAAATTTAGGTGGTGCGTTCTTGCAATGCGTGTTTTAGCTATGCTAATAGTAGTATTGAGTTTAGTTACTGGGCTCTTTTGGCGAATTCTGCGTGCGCGTTAACTTTTGTTGGAGTCTGGTACTCTATTTTCCCATCCGGCTTCACGTGGGGATTGTGTAAGCTAGCACAACTGCCATACGACTACAACATTTGGTGTCGTTCAGTTGCGCGCCTATATGTATAGAATCCTCGTCATTTTTTGCGAGGATAATTTCGGAAATCAGAAGCATAATTTAGGGATTCTGGCATAATTTTAGCATAATTTGGCAAAATTTGAGCACTGCTAGTCGCATAATATGCCACTTTTTATAGGAGCAGAATCCGCCAAGGCCTATTCCAGAAGAGTAGGGGTCTTGCATGAAGTCTCCGGTGTTGTGGCTGTCCTGTTCTCTCCAGCAGAAGTGGCCGGCTTGGCCGTGATGCCTCTTAAAAGGCTTGTGATGTACAGCCATAAGTTAAAAAGCGACTTTGCCGAGTGCTGGAATATGTAGATGTGGATGTTATACTTGTAATTGTTCCTATGGTAACGGTATTGCGATGTTCAATGCAAAAATTCGGTAGAATGCGAAGAAACGACTGTTTCTTGTAAACAAAATAGCGGGGTAGGTTACCTAGCTTAGTTACCACATCCAACAAAAATAATAATTCATTTTTGGTTCGCCATTTTTACTAGCTCACATTTTCGTTTCCGATCATCCGTGAGTGTGTGCGTGTGGCTTTCGCGCGCGCGCTCAGCTGAAAGCTTGCAATTTTGTACCCATAATGCAAATGATATCCAAAATGGCTGATCGAATGTCATCTTGGTTGTGTTGATGTTTTGCCCTTACGTCCACAGCCTGTGAAATGCCGCTTTTTAAGGCAAAAAAAGTTAGTAAAGATGAAACTAAGAAACGCCTCGAACGATGCTTAGTCGTGGTAAGTATAAATACACGCCGAAGTTCGTTGGAATGAAGTTAGATCTAGAGTGTTGTCAAGTGAAATTTTAGAACCGAGTATTCCGTTCTTCCGCATCCACCATCGCTTGCCAGTTTCCGCTCGAAACATGGCTTACCGTCGTTGTCATTTCTTGAATTGTTTCACTGGTTATTTATCTATCTTAAGGAATCCGTAAAAGCTTCCTAACAAACGTACAAACAAACACTATTGAATTTTGGGGCGACTTCGAAAACGTTTAGACTCATAATTTTAACAGCCTTTACCTTAAAGTTTTATATTTTACTTTAATTGGCGAAATGTACATAAGCTTAAGCATATTTATTAAGCTTAAGAGAAGTTGACATTTTCAGAATGTTCCTTCTGCATGATCGCTTTTCACGTTCCAGTTCCCTTGATTTGAAGCTTTGATCTTTCACTGAAAAGTGTACGTTTCTCGCCAAAGTAGTTCACGCAATTTTGTGAGGTCATCTGATGATGAATTACTTTTAATTGCGATGAACCTTACAAGCGATCCTTTATTTTTGTTGATAAGAAACTATCGTCGTTTAAATATTCTGATGTAAATATACCTGTCAAATGTCAAATCTTGATTTTTTTACACTTGGCTTGAGTCAAATTTACCATTTTATCCAAAGATGCAAATTAATTTGGAATTTAAGGAACTCAAAAACATATGGCCATGATTATTTTTCAAGGTAGCAATGGTCGATTGAAGAAATGCCGCTTAAGGTGGCTTACTAAGGTTTTCTGAAGAACAAGGTGAAGATTTTGAAATTTGTGAAATTAAGTCACTACAATCAATATAAAATGTAATTTTATGTAACAAAAAAATGCAAATAGGGGGAAAATATGCTAAATATAGTGACTGAGCTCCTCGAGGGGGGACTGGAAACTAGACATTTCAAAGGCCTTTTCTCAAAAACTAGCGGTACCACCCCATCGTAAAATTTCCGGATTTGCTTAGCAAGAAAAAATAATCATGTATAGCAATAGTTAAATCTGTCAGACAGGTTTTTCACAGATGACAAAAACATCAATTTTCATCTATTTTGATAATAACTGAAAAGCTGTCGATCTGATAGATCTTTTAGAAAAAATGTTGATGGTTTCATCTTTATATTTTTTACTAATTCCCAAAATTTTAATACTGGTCATACGGCTAGTTTTTGAGAGAATCTCTAGTTTCCAGTACCCTCTCCAGGAGCTTGGTTACTACGTTCAGTATTTTCCCCTGATTTGCGTTTATTTGTTAGGTAAAATTACATTTTACATGAATAATTTTTTGCAGTGACTTCAGAAGAGACATCCTGTTGCTTTAATTTCACAGATTTCAAAATCTTGATCTTTTTCTTCAGAAAACTGTAATAAGCCACCTTAAATCAAGAACTGTTCCTTTTTTGTTTCCATGTTTCATTATGCTGCTTTGTAGCAGTCAGAGAATTTTTAGTTGTTTAGTTTACATAAACCTTTGATACATCGTTATTTGCCTCTAGTATCAGATGCAGCCAATGTTTGGGCCTTAAGTAATAACTGAGATGGTGCATTCATAGTCTTTCTGTCTCGGAATATTATTATTAAAAACTGTAGGTTGAATTTGCACTGTTTAGGTGAATTATTGCAGGTAAGATTATATCTAGATTTTTGCAAACTCTGATGTTTTCAAATTCTCAGTAGATCCACCTGTGTTCTGTCGAGAACTAGTAATGAGACCTATTATAAGAGTCCAAAAACAGCTGCCACTGTCGTTGTCATTTTTTTATCTACTCAGTACTGTTATTTATTTTATCGTGTATTGTTATTGCTATCGATTGTTAATGTTCTTGCTCTTCTTCTTCTTATTCTCATTACTATTATTGTTACTGTAATTGGTTATTCTCAATGTCATTTATCGTCTTGGCCATTGCCCTTGTTATTTATGGGGACATACTTACCCACTAGATTGGTGCTAGTGAAACTGTAAGTTAATGATTGAATCTTATCACAGCATAGCAATAAGCATTTACAGTCCCCATGTCAATCTTAATTAACCAGGCGAGGGAGTCTCCCGATCCAACCTTTGATTTGTCAAAATGTGGGGCAACAGAGGTGGGTACTTCGCTGTAATTAGGGACCTTAAGATCTACGACGGCGACGTCGACGAAAACGTCACCTCAAAATAGAACTTTGCTCTGGTAAAAGTCTTTGGCGATTATTCCATCTCGTTCACGTCGTACAATGTGGGCGAAGTATCCTAAAAATAAATTGGTACGAGCGGTTTCAGACTGAAAATAGAGAATGAAAGATTCTCTGTTACATGCTCACGTTGTCGTCAAAACCTAAAATTTCGTGATTTCACGTCGTCATCATGCAGAGAATCGCAAAAATATGAGCAAAAATCCGTGCCGCACGTGCAGCACGATTATTTATGTGCTTTTAACCAATGATATCAGTGTTTTCTGGCGTTTTCGACAACGTCGTCGTCGTAGATCTTAAGCTCCCTATTATGTTATCAGCTGTAACTGTATCATTCAGTAAATTTTAAATTGCAATTCATTATTATGTCTGCAAGTACATTTTTCAGACTTGATTTTTCCAGTTCTTGTGCACTCCAAATCTAGATGATGCTTTTGATGTCACATTAGTTTTTTAGTTACCAACTGAAGGCTTTTGCAGTCACTTTTATGATGGAACTTTGTATGATGGCCAAGAAATGCCTGCAAAGGAGGCTTAAGTTTGTACGACTCAATAAAAACTTGGGATATGTTGTAAAATTCTAGTATTTTGTTTTCCACGATTTTTTTATTATTATTAATCTTTAATATACCATTTTTTCAAACACACTGTATTGCTTCTGATGTCAAAAAATTAATACAGTTCACTTGTGGTGACATGCCTGAATGGCGTCGGGCAGGAAATGCAATGCAAGGTGGTAACTTACCTTTGAGGGGTACTGTTACAGTACTTACAATGCCTCTTTTTTTTTTTTATATTTTACTCACAATGCCTTGTGCATCAGGGATCAGATCCAGTTGTTGACAGATGAAATCACACAAGTTGTGACTTTATTTTAGATAGATATTGGCATCTTCATTGGTATTGCATTTCTTTGACATTTGCATAATATTTATCATTTTCCTCCTTAAGGTACCCAAAGGAGTGTACTCCTTGTGTAGAGTCCTTCAAAAGGAGGTACAGTATATGTGTTACCCCCCAAAGGTTTTCTTCATTTAAAATCTTTGAAGTCCAAATGAGCAGTTTCTTTGATATAGTCGATTCTGAAGATTCTTTGATGGAAGTTAGTCTTACAGTAGCTACCTTTTGAAGAATTGAATTGCTGTATGGTGTCATTACTTTTATTCAAACTTTTTTGTGTTGAAAATGCATTGTAATATTATTGTTTTAGGCTCTTTTGATGCCTGGTAATGCTTTCACCAATCTCAAGGGTGGAGGAAATTTAAAGGATTTGTCAGCTTTGAGGGTGAGTATAGATCAAACAAAATAATAGTGTGTTTCTTGAAGATGAAAAACATTTGCGTTAGTAACTGTACTGGTAGTTAAGTTAATTAATCTCAAAACCAGTTCTCAGGCAAAGTAAGAGGCACAACGCAGTCAAAGGCCTCAAAAGCTCCTTTTTCAATGGCTTCTACCATTATTACGACAAGAGTGGATGGCATGCTAATTGTTGCATTTACAAGTTGTCCTCAGCAACATAAATAAAGTATATCGCGATTATTATGGAAGAGTTAGCTTGATACCATAGTAAGCAACAGATTATCAACTGTCTGTAGTTCGTATTATTGTGATGATTATTGTTGATGATGGAGCAGCAATTGATTCTCCCTTGTTCCTCAAAATAATTAATGTCCCCATAGGAGTAACCGTGAAGGTCTTTCATCCACTTAAGTGTTATACTTGCTACTTGACCAGTGTCTTGAATGCTTGATGTACATGTACATATATTTTTACACTGCTGTAGGTTTTAGATCTTCAGGACAATTTTATCACTACCCTTCCAGCAGATATTGATGAACTGAAATCATTGGAGGTATTAATTAAAATTTTTTTTAAAAGTAATCATTAAGCCTAGTGGCTATTGTACTGTCTACCACTTTCCATCATGCTGCATTTTGCCCATCTGCCCTGCCCTGCCCTTCACGTTGAAAATTGATTTTATATTGATCCATCCTTGAACTTTCCCTGTTGTTGTCTGGGTGAGAAGTGAGAATAAGAAAGAGTGCCTGGGTTCAGGCTTGTTTTGGTTCATGTCAACGACATGACTTTGTAAGCCTGAGGGTGTCATATTATTTTCTAATTCAACAATTTTGACTGGTTATTATGCATATCTGGGTGGTCTTACATGTACATGGCACTAAATTTGGACCAGGGATTTAGCAGCTGATTATACACTGTCTTGCAAAGATTTCTTTTTCTATTGCCTGCTTTACTTCTTATTTTGTGTATGGTGCTTTATTAAAAATTACTTCGTTTGGTTGTACACATATTACCATTATAATAATTTTTTTGGTCCCCCACACAAAATCCTGTAACTCCCAGGATAAACTTACGACAACTACATTGTATAACTAGAAAAAACCTGCATACAGTCAAGAGACAAAATGAAATAAATTTTCCTTTCCCACTTGTTCTTTTGTCTGTTTTACACAATTGGGTCTGGTCTTAGATCACCTGGACCTTTGAACCTTTTCACCTATGATAGCAAGGGATTAATGCGCTACTCGTATGTGTTCTGATCTGTGCCATTTTGATTGCTTCTATCTTGCACGCATGCCCTATTCTCAAAATTCTGATTAACACACTGGCTTCTTTCAAGTGTGGTCCCAACTTGACTAAACTCCATTGCACAGCAACAGACTTTCTGAATCTGGCTCACTTTTGCTATCATCAATCAGTTGCAACTTGGGCAACTTGGGTGTCAAAATACACATACAATTTGTGTTCTGATAAAGTTGGGGCGACAAATCGTATCATGTAAGCTGGCCTTTATTAAATTATACAGTCAACTTCTGTTAACTCGAACCTTCAACGGAAATTGTAAAAGGTTTGTCACAATGAATTATCTGGTAGTTCGGGATTAAGGAGTTGAGCAGCAATTTATGAAGATACAGACACTGGAGTTAAATGTATCCCAAACCAACCTGAAACCTGAACTTGACTGACATGTTTTGTGTAATAAAAAAAAAAATGGTTTGGTTGGAGTTAGTGGGAGGTTTGAGGCAGTAAATGTATAATGACAGAAATCCAGGGGAAATCAATAATTTTGGTTCAAGTTAGTGATGGTTCGAGTTTATCGGGAGTCAACTGCACATGTAGATCCACCATTTGGTGCAAAATCTTAGATATTCTGTCCCTACTCATTCAAGTACCACTATTTTAAAAATCCCTGGCCAATGCCTTTTAAAAAAAAATTTACATATCATTCAATCCTAATGTGATGGTGCTGGTCACCAATGTCAACAATAGGCAAAAAAAAATTAAAATATCTGATAATGATATAATAAAAATAACAAAGTGAAGTAGGGGAAAAATTATTGTTGAATGATGTGATCAAACCAATGTACAGGTGATGTAGTCTTAAGTTTTGGAAGTACATGCACTTGGATTAAATTGGATTGTATTTGGCTCATTATACAAATGGGTTGATCCTTGTGATTGGTTACAAGTAGTGATGACATAGTCATGATATTTTTCAGGTTTTGAATGTTAAGAACAATAAACTCAAAGCTCTTCCTTCAGCAATTGGGAACCTGCATACACTACAAACTTTAAATCTTCAAGGTAATTTTTGCTTAAATCTGTTAGTTTTTGCAATATTTTAATAGTCCCAGTTTAGCCGAACTGAAGGTTAATTCTATTAAAATCTCATCAATTAGCAGTAATAACTCAAATGGTAAAAAAAGGTGTAGAGTGACGTGGTTGCACTTTTCTTACATAATTTTTCAGAATCTCATCTTCGATGCGACTTACAAAACTACCTTTTGGCTTCCATATTTAGCAATTTTAAGAGATGAGCATCAAGTTTCTTTTTATGAGAACCGAAGTTGCTGATGGGTTGTGCTATTTGGGAGAAACATTATAAAAAAGTTACTCATTAAGTAACAAGTTGGGCAGTCGGCCCATTTCTTGGTTGATTGTTGCTATCTTGTGCTTCATAACATTCCATTTCCACTCATCCAAGTTTGAGATTTGTCTACTGATGTCTAACCAATGACAGCCCTCAAAAAACCAGACCAATGGGGTACCTTTGCGGTGATTCTGGCTCAACTCTCTGCATCTTTTGCCTTGGCTTTCAGAACCAAATCTAAGAGATAAACATACGTGCCAACTCTCCTGGTTTATCTGGGAGTCTCCTGGATACGGAGCAAATCTTCTGGTCTCCTGTACGGGTCATCTAATCTCCTGGATTTAAACGACTCTGAATCTTTTAAAGACTTTGCTGCATTGTAGGCTCAAATTTCATCCCCTGAAATAAAAAAAATTGATTTTTTCAAACTCGTTTCACCATTAATTTTCTTGATGCATTTCTTCATCTCTGAACTAAACTAAACTCTGTTTGTTATTACGACCATATTGTTTGATTGGATCTGTGTTTAACCAATAAAAATTCTTGACATAAGTGCCCTAGCTGTTTTCCCTCAAATTTCCTGTTTAAGATTCACAATGGCAGTAGATTATTCATTATTGTGAAGGAGCTGCTAGGGGATGGGTGGGTACAACAATATTGTTATTGTTATTGTTATTATTAACATCAGAAAGTGTCCCCCAAATGCTACTCCTCAAGTAAAAATAAACAGCTGCATTTTCCCAAGGCTAAGCGTAAAAATGACCCGAATCTTTACCCAGCCCAGTCAAAATGTTTTTGAGTAGTGGGCATTAGCCGGCTATAGTAATTTGAAACTATTGGCTTAAATGGTTGCATCTGGTGCATTTTAGGGTAAACTGAACCCTTATTAGATAGCATTAAGATAACAGTAATAAAGAATTGGAGAAAAGCATAACTATAGTACAAGCAAGTACTTCTCAACTGTGAAAGTGAGAAACAATTAAAATTTCAATCGATTTCAATTAAGCTCTTCAAATCGTTTGAGCAATATATTATCTCAATGCAAAGCTATGGGTTTCCGGGGCTACATACTTGATACCGTACGAAAAAACTTAGAAATTTGCAGAGTCCCTGCGCCAACGTCACGAGATCGTTTGGATGCCATCTTGTTTGTACTTGCAACAACCGTGACCAGCAGAAGCGATCGTGTGCGGCTCGGGGTTACGTGATGTATTTTTTAGTTACAATTTGAACTAGAAGTTTAGAAGAGACCCTATAGCCTGAAAAACGATGAAGGCTAGCAGTACGCAGTCGAAACGTAGTGATTAAAGGGACAACATAGTAAGAAAAATGATAATACTTCATAAGTATAATTTGTAATTTACAGTGATGAACAACAACTCGTCCTGAATACAAGTCCGACCAGTGTGAAGTAAGCGGCAGATATTTCACTGTAGGCGGCCAAATAGCCAGCTGCTGGCACATTTTGACTGGGCTGTTTACCCTTGCCTTATTCTTGGAAATAGGTAGCAAATGCTTACTTAATAGACTTACATGTAAAGGGACGCTTTATATTGGATGTCAAAATTGAGTGTGCTTACAGTAATTAGGTTTAATCATGGACATAAGTGAAATTTTAGTCTTGAAGGTGAGATTCTGAAAAATGGGAAGGGAACATTTGTTGGAAATGTGCCAAAGGCCACACTGTGTTTTTTGAAGGGTGTTTGACCTTACTGTTAACCTGTGGGTTTTAGGTAATGACCTTCATTCGCTACCAGCTGAAATTGGAAATTTGAAGAGTTTGAGGACGCTTAACGTCTCAGAAAACAGCAACCTCAAAGGGGTACCACCAACTCTGGCTCATGTGAGAACGTTGGAGGTAAAAAGTTCTGGCTTCATTCAGTGTATGAAAGTGGAAGTACTTGTTTACAATACTGCTAATTCAAATGAGGTTGATCCAAAAGGGGGAGTCAGGGTGGTTTAGCGGTTATCAATCATGCCTACCACCTCTGTGACTGAGGTTCAACCCTGGCCTTGGGTCATATATTTGTGCTGAGTTTCAGTCGATCTCAATCTGACTCCAAGGGTTTTTCCCCGGGTACTCCGGTTTTCCTCCCTCATCCCACAACTGGGCCACCTGCACCTCATTACATTTTAAGACTTTACTGATGTTATTATTATTATTATTATTATTATTATTATTATTATTATTATTATTATCCCAAACACTGTCAGGAACTTTGTCTTTTGATCTTGTATTTTTTTATGTCTTGCAGACCATTGTTCTTGATACAGATCGCATCACTTTTCCCCCTAAAGGTACATGCATGGCTGGCGATTGTTTTCAGAAGAAAATGGCATTGAACATTGTCATTGCATGATTGTTATTAACTTATGAGCTTTGTTTTTTCTACAGATGTAGTAATTGAAGGCACAGGCTCAATTGTGAAATATCTCTGTAAAGGTATGTGGAATCCTATTGCTGCTTTCCAGCTACCCTGGGAAGGTCTGGGTTTTGATGAATAACAAAGGAAGGCTGGATTTGTGTCTGAGTAACATTCCGTCTCCCAGTAATAATAATTTAATAATAATTTATTACTTATATAGCACAAAATACATGTGGATATGATCTAATGTGACAAAATAAGTATATACACTATGCTATGATTTTGCTAATTCAGAAGTTAACATTTTTATCTTGCTCAGAAACAAAGATTGAAACGTGATTAGCATACATTTATTCCTTTTTTTTTTTCAGTGGCTGGAATTGAATATGTTCCTCCATCGAAGCACATTTTGAATGTTGTAGGTTTGTAGAAGAAAAAGGCTTACCTACATGTATTGTAGCATTGTGGGGTATCATGGGAAAAATGGTTGTCACATATGTCATGGGTTCGAATCCCATCTGGGGCTTGGATTTTTCCAAGTTCCCATTGGGTTCAATTGTCAACATCTCATTAATAATATGCATATGTCATAATACTTTTAGTATATTTAGTATATATTTATTTTAGTTATTTTCATCCTAAGGATTGTAGAGTAGCTTGTTATAGCTGGTATCTACGAGCATTGACCATTCCAACTGTGATATACCGGTATAATTTATTTAAGGAGTGGTGTAGATCAAAACTATTGAATAGTGTTCAATTGTTAGTAAATAGGCAAGAGCTTTGATGATTTTCTGCTGTGATACTTACAGCTGCGAAGTTGTTTTAAGGGATGATTACTTTTGTTGTTCTATCAGATATCACTTATACATGTAATACCATGTGTTTGTTTCAGAACCTGTTGGAAATGAAACCATTTCTAGCAAAATGTGGGGGCCCACACCAGTAGATGATCTGGTAGCTGTAAGTATGGGACTCTCTCTTTGGCTTATCAATCAAACCATTCATTTTCCAAGTTCACTGCACCATCTATTTTAAATTTTGGGTCTTCAGCTGTGAGACTACAACTTTGGTCATAAATATTTGTAATTCTTTTAAAGAAAACGACAAAACTTTTGAAATTACAAGACATGTTTTGACAGAAACTTCTGTCATCTTCAGTTGATTAATGTACAAAGCGTTAAGTTGAAGGTATAAGTCGGAAAAAGTGCTAATTATGCCAGTAACAACGGAATGTACATAAAACGTGAGAATGTGAGAATTAAAAGGATAGTTTTAGATTTACGTGATGCAGTTGTTGAGTAAGAGAAGGTTGTTCTCTTTGAATATGAAAAGCTTAATCTTTTATCTTGAGTTGAAAAGTTGTAGAGGCATGATCTAAAATATGGAAACAGTCCCCTGAAGACAGGGCGTGACATAGTTCAGAATTCTGTAGGTGTTTGAAAATGTGAGAATGATTTGGACATCAAACTAGTTTTTTCCTCCTTTAAGATAGGCAACTTGCTTGGTGTGAAAGACCCTATCCCTGGCGGGCTTCGTTCACGTGTGGTTTATAAGTTTGCATGTGAGGGCTGTAATGCCTGTTATGTCGGCGAAACAACCTGGAAGTTTCCACACGCGTGCGTGAGCACTTAGTCAGTGATAGGGCCTCTCACATTTTCAAACACCTACAGAATTCCGAACAATGTCGTGCCCTGTCTTCAGGGGACTGTTTCCAGATTTTAGATCACGCCTCTACGACTTTTCAACTCAAGATAAAAGAAGCTTTTCATATTCAAAGAGAACAACCTTCTCTTAATCAACAACTGCATCACGTAAATCTAAAACAATCCTTTTAATTCTCACATTGTCATGTTTTATGTACATTCTGTTGTTACTGGCATAATTAGCACTTTTTCCGACTTAAAAATTCAACTTAACGCTTTGTACATTAATCAACTGAAGATGACAGAAGTTTTTATCAAAACATGTCTTGTAATAATATTTCAAAAGTTTTGTCATTTTCTTTAAATTTCTGACTTGCCTACTGATATTAAGATCCTTTGTAACACTTTACTAGAACAGCATGAAACGTAAATCAAATCCAAGCTATCAATAAGGTACTCATGATCCTCCACCCTTCCTTCGTTGCGGCCTTTACCAGTTGGTTTTTGCACTTGAACCCTTATCATTAAACATCAACGTTGAAGGGGAAGAGGGGCAGATTTTCATCTGTTACAACATTTGTAACTGAGACTGCACCTGTAGCTTCACTTAAAGTGCCCATAACCCCAAAATGTTTTTTTCGCTAGAATGAATCTTTGCACCTGTTCGAAACGCATTGCGGCCATTTTTTCCTTTTTCTAACAAATCCTGCCATTTTATAGGCTTTGAAAGTTGCAAAAATCCAAGCAACTTTTGTTCACGACCGAGTCAGAAGAGGAGTGGGTCTATTCCTGTTTTGACGTTACAATCTACTTTGCATGCAAAGAGTTAATGCAATTTAAATCAGTTTGTGACGTCAAAACAGGAATATACCCACTCCCCTTCTGACTCGGTCATGAACAAAAGATGCTTGGATTTTCACAACTTTCGAAGCCTACTAAAATGGCAGGATTTTTTAGAAAAAGGAAAAAATGGCCGCAATGCGTTTCGAACAGGTGCAAAGATTCATTTTTGGTGAAAAAAACATTTTGGGGTTATGGGCACTTTAACACATGGTAATGAGTAAGATGGTAAAAAAAAAAAAATGAAAAAAAATGAAAGGAGCAAACGAAGGAAGTGTTTCATCCAGGAAGATATTGCATTTTTAGCTTCTGGCAGTTTTACATGTACACTGTAGCTGGGCTTCATAATTTTTCAGGTTTAAGTGTATTTTAGAAAGTCTTGCAAGTCATGTTGTATTCATATGTACTCGCTCACTGGCCTTCATTTTTGTGCAGCACACATTCAGTGATGAAAACCCTTCATTTGACATTTTATGTTTCATTTGGTTTTACATTTCACAACTTTTGTTTCAGAATACATTATCATTACATGAAGCAGAAAAGGTTTGCATGTTGGTTTTTGATTTGGTTTAAGTTTTAAAATATCCTGTTAGTTTTACAGCGTTTGATTTTCCGTCTTTCTTTTGTTATCAGTCTTCTTGTCACAATTGACATCATAACACACCATGGTTTTACCTCATTATTGAGGTAAGGCACTTATAAATAAGTTTACATAATTTAATACTGGCTTTCTATATGGCCCACCAGGGTGTTTAGATTTGACCTTTTTCCACATGTGATACCAGTCTGATCTAAATGACTATAATTGTGAATGTCACATACATGTAATAATAAAGCGCATTATCGTTTGTCACATGATGTAGTCACTTTGGTTGTGAATCGCAATGTTTTGACTGCTGAACTGTTGGTCTTCTTCAGTTGATAAGGTTGACTGGTTATGCACTACAAAATGTATCAAGGTGGTTGGCTATGATTGGAGGACTTTGATCCTTATTGTTCCTCTGAGTTGTTTCTCAAGAGGTCTGATTTGAAATTGTTCCCTTGGAGCTTTGTTGATGTACCATTCTCCTGTCATGTTTCTTGATCCTTGGTATCCACACTGCAGGAAACTCGAATCCGTTTTCCCTGTTGATGTTACTATCCAAGGTGACTTGCCTTATGTGGATGGCTACCTTCACTCTTGGGGTGTACCAGTGTGAGTCGTGATCAATAAATTTTACCTCATTCCAAAGTGGGTGTCAGCCAGAGGTCAAAATACGTGTACCCCTCTTGTGTTCTTTTATCCTCTGCTGCATCGAACTACTCATCTTGCCAATGCACACTTTACCACATTCATTGTGGGAAAGGGATTGAAAACCCATTTTGCGTAGGTGAAAGTTGTAGAGATTGCATCATGCCAAGAGAAAATGAATATCACACTAAGCTGAAGACATCTCAAAAATTGAGCAAATTGACTATTTGGGGAAAGATTAATGCAAAAATTAAAATGCCTGTGCGCGCACTTATAACTTCCAGGATGTGGGAAAGAATATCAATGTCGGTTTTTTCAGCAAAGAAAACACTGAAACATGATGTATGGCAAAGAAATCTCCTTACAAACACTCCTTGAAAACTCAATTTCTGGTTCTTGAAAACTCCTTGAATACTCCTGGAATTTCATATACAAATTCCAGCACGAACCCTGCAGTGTAAGTATGAAGTGATCCCTCAAGCTCTTCTCCCTAACTTCAACTTCACAGTTGAAGAAACTTCATTTAACCTTAACCTCAAAATAACTCTAACCTTCACATTTACCTTATTGGTAGAAACTAATAGCAAATGCATAGACTTAATAGGACACTTCTTGTCTGTTCTGTTTTTGAAAAAGACAATGATGGTTGATTTCCGTTTAGTGCCATGGAATCTTGTGCAATTCCTGATTGTCACCAGTTTAATGAGGTCTTTGCCACTACCTTGAACTAGAAATGTGTAACAATGTATTATAATTTTATTTAATGTACAAAATGGGACTAGCCACAGTCTTTGCTTCTTTAGGGCAGGTAATGTATAAAAACTGTGAACTTTTTGAGCTCCTCATGATTAAGGTTTGGGCAGCAATGTTTGAAAATTGATAATGAACAAATAATTGTACAAAGTTTGCTGTTGGTCTGTTCAATAGCAGATGACTGCCTATTGATGTGCTACTGCATGTACTACTACTGCATGTGTGGGGTTAAATCATAAGGCGTGCTGTGTAGCCTGCAAGCAGGCCCTTTTGTAAGTGTCGTGTCTTTGCTGCTTGCATGACACCTGCATAAGAGCCTGCTTGCAGGCTACGTGCTGTGCTGTGCCATGCTGTGCAGAGGTTTGGAAAGTTATTTCATGATTCAATGCCTAATGCAGCTCACACATTTGGCTAATTCTTAGGAGAAAAGAAGAAAGCAATTGGTAGAACTGGAAAGGCAGATTCAAGAAGCAGAGTTAGAGCAGCAAGCATTGGCTGCTGCAGCATCTAAACACCGTATTGATCTGGTGGACAAAATACGAATTGTAAGTACTGTAACACTGTTTTTACATAATCTTTAATACGTGGTCACTGGGTGTATATTTGAGAAGAAAGGGAAAAAATGTGGATTTTGTCCTGGGAACTCTCTATTCCTACCAAAGAATTACTTTAAACTGATGGGTTTGCTATCAAATTTATTTGGGATTTTTCCAACGAAAGTTTTTGTAATCATGGAAAAAAAGAATTTCAGGATTTCCTGGGTGCTGACACCTTCTACCACAAAGAAATAGAGCAAACATAACAGGCAATAATTTTTTAAGTTGATGTGACGTGGAAAATTGAAAATTTCAAATCAAATATAAGGGATTCTGAAATTATTTTATTTCGGATACAAACTCTTTCTTTTTAAGAAATTTCGTAACAATTTTATCGTAAACCTTATTTCATGTGGTTTGTAGTTTTTGTTGTTGTTGCTGGAGCGGATGTTCCCTTAATTGAATAATACCCAAGTATTTAAGAATTTAAACCAAAATTGCCCTTTTTCTGGTCACTAGTTAAAAGCGAAGTATGTGCATAATTGGATGACTGCATTATGATATTTTGATGGTCTGGAGAAATTTAAGAGTGATTCATTTCTCTGTTGAACATGTGGAGGATACATGCTAGACCTGGGATCTTTCACATAGCACACTTAAACACTCGTCTGGATAATTACATGTATGTTAACCAAGGGTTTAGTATTAACTGGGGCCTTACTAAGGATTGGAACCTTATTTGGGACCCCAGATCGACCATCATTTTGGGTCCCCAATTGTGACCTCATTTGAGACCTCAAGCAACCGTTACAGGTCCGTTTCAAATTGCCTTCAAAATTGGCTACCTGATAGGTAGATGTAGTGCGTTTGCAGTGGGTACCGTAAACTTGCTGGGATTTTCATAGTTCTTTGGATTCTCATCTTCAAGCACCAACAGCCAAACTGCTTTTTGGCATCCATCACTCAAACTTCTGATGCCAACCAGAGAGTTGACCTGAAACCATGGATGCCGAAACCAATTGATGCGTGACATAACCTACATTGTATCAATCAGCCTCTTTGGTTCCCATGGTTCATTCGCACATTCGAACTTAACGCCGATGAAAAGATGATTATTCGAACTGTGAACTAAACAAAACTCTAATTCACTTCCTGGAGACGGAGTCGATCTTCCCTCTTATGTTCGGAAATTTGATTGATGGATACCAAAACGCAGTTTGGCGCTTGGTGCTTGAAGGTGAGATTCTGCAGAAGTATGAATTGCTGAAAGTTTGTCCTTTGCAGGCTGAAGCTGAAATGGATGACCGCACCCATCTACAACAGCAACAACAAGATCTTGAACGACAAAAGCTGGTGTCAGCTATGGCAGCTGGTAGGTCTTGGAACTAGTAATGAACAATACTTTTTATAACGGATTCCATATTAACACATCCGTTCCTGAAACTTTGTTACTTGCAGATGAACAGCTGGCCAATGACACAGTGGCAATGATATTGCAAGTCAATGAGAGGTAGAACAAACCTTTCCATATCACTTGAATCAAATGCTTAGTTGATGAATTAGTGATAAACATTTTGATGTGATCTCTTTTGTTTCTTTTTTAGGGCTCTGAAGACAGAAATGATCTTAGATGAACTGGAACAAGAAAGGTAGGTGATTCGTCTAGACAACCAAGAAAGCCATAATATATTGTGGAAGGTCAGGTAACACGTGATGTTAAAGTTATTTGCTCAGTAACCTGGCCTTTCATGGCAATGAGGCTATGGATGACCATTTCCGAATCCTTTGGTTTTCGGAGTGCCATCTGCAAGTTTAGGGCGTTGTTTAACGTTATGGGGGTAGTCCTGTCATTTCGGTTGTTGGAGACCTCCTTTCCAAGTTCTTTTTGAGGACCTTTGGGCGGTAACGCATTATTTTGGTGGTAAGCGTAATTTCCTTTGGTTGATCACTATACTTGGAATATCACGGAATTTCCCAACAAATGGAAAGCAGCCCTTGTGTTTATAGCATTAGATAATTCTTATCTTTTCCCTTATATCACGAAATCGTGTTGTTGTAGTCTGTAATTTCCTTGAGAAAAAAAGAGGATTGTAATGGAAAAAGGTGACTGTCATCCTTGCTTCGATCCATAGGTTGAGATTATTCTCAACTTCCCCAATTTTAGGACCGTATTCTTGATTTTGCTAACCACTTGAAACCCTATCCGTCCTATTCGATGTGGATTATGCGAATCTTCGGACTTGATGCTGTTCATTCCAATTTATTTATACCATTTTCACTTTTTAAATATAGCAAGTGTAGCAAATGAACACATTTGTTACCGTAAGAAATAATAAAATTTTGTACCGTTTGTTTGGGATGATATCTGATT
Organism: Montipora capricornis; assembly: GCF_036669925.1. Classification (NCBI taxonomy): domain Eukaryota; kingdom Metazoa; phylum Cnidaria; class Anthozoa; order Scleractinia; family Acroporidae; genus Montipora; species Montipora capricornis. Next base: position 67,395,652 of record NC_090884.1, read on the forward strand.
ACCGATCGTTTGAGGGTGAGGTATCATGAGGAAAAATCGCCCCCAGCTAATTCGCCCCGGACTACACTTGCTTCTAAAGCTGAGACGATTAAGCTTGAATGATGGATATATAGCTGCGGATTTAGGTTTTTGGTCTACGCATTGATTGTATAGACGATGGTTCAGTAAGGTTAGGAGAAAACTCGAGCCTTCACGAGACAGTCCATTGTTACTTTCCAAAGCTTTTGGCTGAAATTGCATTTGGAGACGTTGATACGCAGTGCTCATTTTTAGCTGTGCTTTAGATTATTATTCAAGATCGCACAACATCCTTCCTCGAATGCCTGGCAATTTGTTAATTATCCAAAGAAAAAGCATAATCAGAAATTGTGTTACAAACAAGTAAATCTTTTTTTTCTCAGAATGAGGACAGATCAACTGGTCAAGATTACACAAGAAGAAGCTGATAAACTGAAAAAAGAAGAAGTATTGGGTATGTAAAGTAGAAAAATCGTTATGCGAGACAAACGGAGGAAATTGCTGCCATTTCCCCTCTCCCTAACTTGAACGGTGAGACTATTTGTTTGGGTCCCAGACTGTCGTGCTGTAACAGCTGATGATAGTGGGTTCAATGTTGAATCCATCGATTCAACAGACGGGAGGGGTACAAAGGGTTTCATCATCGCTGTTCATCAAAATGGAACGGATGTTGAAGCCTGGGCCTTTAGGTGACCAACCCGGCGGGACACCTGAAAAAACACTTTTCTTTTGAGAGAGATATACTAAATCCAAGTACATGTATATAGTCGACACAGACCTACGGGAAGTTTGACTGATTTAGTTTTCTATTCACAGCTTCCATGGCTCGACTTTTGGAAAGCCAAGAAAGTCAAGGCCGGCTCATTAGAGAGTATGAACGATCGAGAGAGAAAACTGCTAGTCAAGCGATAAATGAGTAAGTTCAAGAGGAATGAAGTTGAATTTCGACATTCTTCGCTTGCGTGAAGTGCTGTCTTCCTTCTTTTCGAGTATATTTGTCTACAAGAGATGGGGTACGTTTTTTCAAACGTTGGCCATGTTGCGCTGTGAGATTAATGAAAAAAAAAAAAAAGAAAAGAAAAGGAAAGGAACTTTATTTAAGTCTCTAGTCTCTAGCGCTGGAGAACTGATTGGGGACACGGTAAACTGAAATCAGCAAATCAATGCAATTAAAATCAAATGTTGGTTTTTGAGGAGGGGGAAAACCGTAGTACCCGGAGAAAAACCTCTCGGGGCAGAAAAGAGAACTAACAAACTCAACCCACATATGACGCTGTGTCTGGGAATCGACCCCAGGGCACATTGGTGGGAGGCAAGTGCTCTCACAACTGCGCAATCCCTGCACCCTCACCCTCAATGCCAAGTGCATTCACAGAATCAGCATTGTGGGACGTGAAACACTGTTAGCATTTAAGCATTTAAATTCCCCTCTAATAATACATATCTATATGTCTATAGGTCTTTGGAAGCCGACGCGCGCTTACTTGGTATTTTGAATGAACAATATGATGACCGGGATGCCTTAATCTCTGAGATTTCCAAAGAAGTAAGATGTGATTAAATTGAAAGAGAGTTGATTTCCTGTGGAGTATTTAAATTATTTTGTAGTCAGAGACTAGCTCAAAGAGCGAGCACGGCTTTGATGGTTGAAGAGGTGGTTAGGACCGTTGAATCTTTAAAAACCGGCACAGAAATAGAGGATATCATATGGCCGCGCGGGGATACAAAGTGCGACGCTCTAACCAACTGAGCTATGAAGCCATTGACGTTGGGAGGTTCCAACGCTCCAAGAGGAATGAATCAACAATGAAATGATATATGAAGTGGATCATATATGAACTGCGGATATGAAATCAAGTGAAGCTATGATCCTCGCAGTTATGAACGCAATTTTTGCAATTGTGTGAAGAAGCCTGAAATTTTCAGGACTTCAACGGGGTTTGAACCCGTGACCTCGCGATACCGGTGCGACGCTCTAACCAACTGAGCTATGAAGCCTTTGACGTTGGGAGCTGGTCATTTGTGTGAAAGATAAAAATATGTTCACTGCGCGCGGTGAAGATATGATTTTTTGGTAAAAGGAGAAATCCTGGTATTTCATCAGTATCTATATAATAATCGTGGATAACTCACAGTTTCTGAAACCTTCGTGATCAATTTAAGGTCAAACGCCATTAAGTATATTATTGATCTTGGGCAAAATAGGACGTTGTCGCCCTGAACGACCGGTTGGCTTAATTAATTAAGAGTCGGGCTACCATCCATGGAGATCTCGGGTTTTACCGGTTCATTTTTAATTCGTTAAACTTAAATGCCTTTTCGAGGCTCCGTCTCCCGGCCTTTAAACAACTGGGGCCAGACATTGTTTGAAGCTTGTCTGGTTTGAAGGATAGTGAATGTAAAAACCCAACGTTTCGACAGTGCCCTTGTTGTTAGTGTCTTCAGCAGAGGTGATCTAAGGCTTTTGATACTCACCGCTTCGTCTCCTTTCCCAAGGAAGTGCTTTTCTAAGGACGCCAATCTAAACCCTAAGGACTCTTGAGTCAGCCTTAGGTCACCTAAAGGTTGGGTCTGGAATCGTAACTTTGTAAGATTCCTTCATTTTTCTTCAAACCAGCGGTCTTCCTATTGTCAACCCGCTTGCATTGTGAACCTAAACCTACATTTTATTGTACGTATTGCGTTCGACAAAGGAGAACGCATCGTAATCGTTCCATTGCCGCAAGATGTTCCTCGGGTATCGATCCTGAGGCCATACGATTTTAGCGTTTGGACGCTATCTTGGAATGGCTGGAAGGCAGGGTGGCGTACATGGCCTCGTTATCATGTGATAGTGTGCGGCTTGCACACGGTAAAGCACCGATTCCCGTTTGGCCACCGCAGTCTAGTCCTGTTGGATGGCGTTAATACCTATACACTCTGGGGAGTCACGGTGTTTAGCTATCCAGCAAAGGTTCTCCGGAAACAAAGCGATGGAGTCATTTTGGTTGAGCATATAATAAACAAAGAATCATATGACTTATGTTCACTCGTGATGTTTTGAAAGTACGGCTCGTGCAATTTTGAGAACTTTAAAAACATCACTCGTGCCCATAAATCACGTCATGCCACTTGCGTTCATACGATTTCCTCAACGTAACACATGTAATTCATAATTGTTTTTAATAAAATTATTAGCAACAAGATAACAGTCAAATACTCCTATACCTTAGTTATATACTTATCTACCTTCTTTACTGAGCAAGTACTAGAAAAGGACATAAAAAGATTCCCCCCAAATATACAACTACTTTCAAAGGCCTCATCGATGATAAAACACTAATCCTCGATTGTTGCTAGTGTTAAAGTTATCTCTCTGTCATTTTTGATAATAGGAAAGAGCACAAATGGAAGCCATCCAAGCCCTGCAACTTCAGACGGATGCAAAGCATCGTCGAATCACAAGTCAGGTAATAAAGTCCTAATGGTGGTCCAAGTGCAACTACACCCCCGCGGTGATAAAGTAGAACGTTTATCTGATGAAACTCTGTATGACGAAGTCGTCATGGCAATCAACTATTTATTCGTGAATGAAGGGGTAGTTTGTAAAGAAACGCACGCACTATGAGCTCACTCACAGTGAAATGTGTTCGAGTGGAACGTACAACGGACTCGGACTAAAATCTATAGGACTCTTATTACTTCCGGTGTTAAATAAAGGTTGTGTAAAATCTGATGTCCATTTTGGTATAGACAAGGATTGTTAAACTGTTATCGCAAACGCATTTTCCAGATGTTTATGGGTCACTCCATTCAGTGCTTCGTTGGGTCTATAAGGAAAAGAACGCTTTTGAATCAAATTTACAAGTCTTGTCTCTTCCTATCTTTTCGTTAAGACGTTTCATTATTTGGTTTGTTTACAGATCTCATTGCTGCAAGATGAGCTAGCAAAGTTGACTTTAACAGAATTGGACAAGCGAGAAGAGCGACAGGATGTTGAGAGAGTATGTGGCGCCATTAGTGAGGTTTTCACCTTTTTAGGTAGATAGCTTTTCTTTCGCGCCGGCGTCCCCCATGGTGCGTACCTTTGTCTCTTTGCCCGTGAGGTGGTTTGAGTCTGTAAGTATGTGTTCGACTTGGCGGGAATAGTTCGAAGGGCCTTCAAGTGATTGTTATCGCAACACATCCAGAGACAGCTAGAAGCTAGGCTACTTGCAGGTGGTTTATGTCTGTGCGTATGTGTTCGAGCTGATAAAAATAGTTCTGAGTAAGTGAGCTAACCACAGCATAGAAGCCCGAAGCCAGGTTATTTGAGGGGAACTAAAAGCTCTCACTCAAAGTCCACCTCAGGTTCGATGGCTTAGACCGTCTTCTGACTAATGGTGACTGGGCACATAAATCATTGTCTGTTTTAGACGGTGCTGGAGTCCAAGAGAGAAGCTCTGACTGGATTGCTGGTTCAGCTAGTCGGTGAGCAACAGAAACGAGAGGACGAACTCATGAAGAGACTGGTCAGTAAGCCAATTGTCCTTCCTTCTCGTTTCATAATTCAAGCAGATCTGACGTGTATCTTTGTGAAATGAAGGCCTTAACGCATGCACTGCTTGATTCTCTGTTAGATTGAGATGGAGCACAAGCGAGAGGCAGATGTGGAGGATTACTGGTTGATACAATATCAGCGGTTACTGGAAAGTAAACCAAATTCATTACTTGAAAAGGTACGCATTTTTTGCTTGTTGTTTCGCACGAGTTCCGTACACAAACTGGACGTTAGAAGACTTGCACATGCAGACGTCCTTAACGGTCTGACATTTTTCATTGTTCGTACCCTCATAAAGATGTGTGAATCCGTTTGAATACTAAGATTTGAAAAAGCAAAGGGTACAAGAGCAATGTTACGTTGGGACAAAAACAGTATCCCTTTTTTCCTTTACTGGTATGTTGTGCGTTTCTATAGTGTTGGTATATTTCGTGGAAAGCGGCTCACGGTCGCCATTTGTTGTGGATCGGTGGTCTCTTGGAATTGTTAAGCGGGTGACTTTCCAGAGTACGTTGGTCTTGTAAATAGTCCCAACTTCATTCCTTTGCCCCTCCCTAGACCTTCCCTGGTACTTTAACAACCCCTCCACAGATTTTTAGTCAGTTCAATGTACAATTGGGCTGTAAGTAAAATGACAAAAGAAAATGTGCAAATAATAAAATAATCACAGTTTCGCTATTTTTTGCGGGATTTGATCAATTTTTTTTTTTGTCACCGAAAATAAATTCGCGAACCAGGCCAGGTAATGACTGACATTAACCTCTTTTTCCAAAGATGGATCACCGTGTATTCATTCACGGCAGGCTACAGTTTATGAAGTTACGTCGTTATCCTAATAATCTCTCTCAGTTATTGAGTGGTATCCCACAAGGCATACGGTTTGGGCTCATCTACGTCCGTTCGGGCCTTGTTGATACAACTGAAAATTGAGATTCAGAATAACGTCGAGAGAGAGAGAGAGAGTTTTATCTTTATCTTTATTTGTTTAGAGAGGGAGACGTAATACCGTATTTATTCGATTAAGCGCCCAACCTCGAATAAGCGCCCACCTCGAATAAGCGCCCACCCTGAAGGTAGAAAAAGTTAATAAGCGCCCAGCGTCGAATAAGCGCCCACCTCCACCACCCCACCCCCAAGGACAAAATCGCCTGGCATCCATCCAGCAAGATCTAACAGCTTCTCGCGCGACTGACCCATTTGCTGACGTTACGCTGTCGGATGTCGAGGAGGCAACACCAGAAAGTTCACTTATTGAGCTCAGCGATGATGACATTGAAGTTGATTGAGAATTATGATAGCTAAAGAGACTTCTGCGAAGACCGAACAATGAGTTGTTAGACCTGGGCATACGTAAACCGAACAATGAACAGTTACAATTTATATGCTTTAATATTTTGTCTTGTTTTGTTACAAAATAAACGTTTTACTTACTGAAATGGTGAACATTTAATAACCGCCCAGCCTCGAATAAGCGCCCACGCTTAAAGTCCAAAAATTAAATAAGCGCCCTGGGCGCTTATTCGAATAAATACGGTAACCCGTTACAGGTTTCTAACTTGCGGCCCTCTTCCCAACCATGATACACCACAGAAGACAGACCACAACACAACAGTTTTCTTTGCTTTTGCTTACTGAAGCTATGTCGCGTTGTTATCGTTAAAATTCTCAAACCAAGGCCGCCAGCCCTTTTTATTTTATTCAAAAGACTAAATTTTTGAAATTTATTGACTTAAGCATTCCTCACCTATTAGTTAGTGTACTGGATCGTATTGCATAACTTAAGACGTGGAAAAAGAAAAGAGACAAAACTTTTATCTTGAAAAGGAAACGCGATGTTGAACGTATAACGTGTGATTGAAAAATTCATTTCAAGGGATGGAGAAATAAGCGTCGTTTACATTTTACATGAAAGATTCTATGCGTCGTCAAATGGGAAGTCGGAAAAACCCGAGCCCCAGATGGGATTTGAACACACGACTCTCCGTGATTTAGTACATTTTAAGTATTAAAAAAACCCCAGAAATTGAGGGTAGTAATCATTTGCCAACATTCTGAATTTGTTATACTTTTGATCTTAACAGCAATGCGACAGTGTTATTTTCGACATACTTGCCGAGGCAGATGCGCAGGACTACGCTGCGCATTTCGCTCGTCATCGCATCACATGGGAAATGATGAAAACCATGACAGACCAGGAATTAAAGGAAGTAAGTGCTGAAACGATGGAATGAAAAAGAACTAAGCCGCTTACTAACCGAGTTCGAGATCCGAACTGTAAAATTACGGACCGAGTTTTATCCCGTTGATTTATGGCCCAAGCGCGATAAATCAACGCGGAAAACGAGGATCCGTAAATTTTGAGGCCTGGCCAAATGCTCGCAACATTTCAACGCAACATCTTGCAACATTGTTGCATGATGTTGCGACATGTGTTAAACGGGGTGGCCAAGCGCACGCAACATTTCCATCATTTTCAACGCAACATGTCAATGTTCATGATTCGCAAGAAGTGGACCTAACGCGCATGCCCAATGTTGCGTGAACGTGGCCAGACGAGTACAACATCATGCAACATCCAAAATGTTGCACGAAAAATTTGATCCAACGTCATCCAACATGTTGCAACATATCGCAACTTATCGCGACAGGGTGGTCAAAGGTATGCAATGTTGCGAGCGTTTGGTTTGGCGTTTGCAGTTTGGACCGAGAAAACGAGGTTAGTGAGATGTTTATTATACCGCTGAGGTAATCAGCCGCGCGGGAAAGGAAACTAGTTGAAGTCAAGCGGGAGGTTCATCATTTTGGCAATGATATAATCATGACATAATAAAATCCTTTAATATTACTTTATTTCTTATAGATTGGAATCCATGAAGTTGGCGTCCGCAAAGCGATATTGAAGGTTGTTGAGGAGCGGCTCCGCTTCGACGTCAAAGCAAAAGAAAAGGAACTGGAGATCGAGAGGCCTGAGGTTTGTAATGTAGACACAACATGATATATATTGAAAGCTCTCTTGTTTATGGCGGCCAACATTGCGCTAAAAAGGTCTAAAACAGTTGGCTAAGTAGTTTTGGAGGGGATGCGCATTCTATATCTTTGGTTTTCTGCGACATCAAGGGCTGTCTTTCAAAATCCCCAAAAAGCAAATTCGTGAAACTAAGATCTGTACATTCTGAAGATTTGATATTTGAACGTGTTTTCAAGACCAGAAAAAAAGGAAACAACTGCAAAGTTTCATGACATGAAACGATTTCCGTTTGTAAGTACAAAGCGTTTTATGTCATCCAAAATTTGCCCGAGAACTTTCGCAGCCCCTACCCCAACTTTCTCGAAGTCCGGCGGGTTTACTCTTTTCGCGCGCTGCATCATCTCCGAAGGCTTAGTGGAGACGATCTGCAATTTCAGTTCGATTTCGCGGGGATTGCAAACATGTCCAAAAGTGCCTAAATTCGGCGCGGTTTTTAGAGAGAACATTTGACGTTTTACGTGGGGTCCCGGTTTCATTTGTGGTGTGCGCGAAAGGCGATTTCGAATCGGAGCAACTTAGAGAACTCTCTACAACTATCTCTGCATGCGTTCGTATTTCGGTGCCTCTTAATTGTATCATCATGTTACTTAGTTTTGAAGTCTCAACATTTCCGACGGTCTGATTTGCCTACTCTTACAAGGTTGAGTACAAAACGAGTTTTCCAGTTAACCTCACGTACTGTGAACAACAATAACTTTTCAAACCAATCTCACATCATGACCTTCTTTAAGTTTGATGAACAAGATAAAGGAAGTTAAAATCTCTTGTTGTCATTCTAGCTGTTAGCTCCACGCCGGCCCCCCCCCCCCCTTACTTATCGCTATTTATCGGATACTTTTTCTTGTTTTTTAATAGCCACCAGTACCTCAAGGCCCTGTTATAACTCAACCAAACGGTATCCCCTCTGCACCTGTTGTCGAAAACCGTGAGATGACCACAGAATGCGTGATATGCATGGATCGAAGGGTAAGACAGATTGCGTGACATTACAGGAAACTGACCTTGTCAATTGTATTCTTGGGTTTCATTCACGTGATCAACAGCCACGTTTTTCAACGAAAACAAAAGAAGACGTTAGCATAATAACAGCGTTCAATTCCCGGAGGATTGGATCGGCACACTAACATGGCCGCCATTTCATTGTTTGGGGACACCAACATGGCGGCCGTGACGTCATGTGAAATCCAAGAATATAATGTAAACAGTTTGTCATAGTTTGTAGCTACTCCGGTTTGGAATTGAAAGTGTTTTGACACGGAGCATGTGTGCAATTGACGACTCCCCATAGGGTCTTTTCAGGGCCAATGAAACACAGTTAACGAAAAGACAGAATAGAACATAGAACAACAACTTTTTAGAATCCCAACGCGCCGGAGGCAAACCAGTTGGGTACTCACAAGTGCAGCTCATCGAGTGGTCAGAGCGGGTCTTGAACCCGTATCTCCTGATCTCAAAGCAAGTGCCCTAATCACTGGGCCGCAGTGCCTCCTTCAGTGTCTTCATCAGGGGTGAAGAAAAGCCGTTGGGAGTGGTTCTTAGCCGAATTGTCTATTATCTCAGCTCCCAAAGACTTTTTTTCTCACGTAGGTCAGTCCCATGAGGGTTCGGAGCTCTGTATTGGTATTGTGTAAAACGCATGGAAGTGTCGCGCATGGGTTCGGTAGATTGCTCTACTTGGCTGCTCACGGAAAACCTTGTATACACCTTATTCCAAAATGGCTGTCATTTTAGTATTCTTTTCTTTGATTGTAAATTGGCCCTTTTGGTCTCGTTCGAGTTTAAGGAGGCTCGAAAGGGTTTTACGTTGTGCGCGCGCGCGTAAGCCACACACGCAATTCTAAAAGCTGCTCGCGTCAGCTCACGATTCAAAGTGGGTGACCAGAAATAAACAAATACCGCTGATTTCGCTCACCTGTCTTCTAATTCCTATACATATGGAATATAAATAGACATCTCCTATTCACCAAAACAGCGAAAATTGTACACACACGGTTTAATGGTCACTTAAATCCGTTTGTGTTGGCCTGTAGCTTCACTCGCGCGTGCACTCGAATGAGTGGGTGACGCATAAGTAAATGCCGATCTTGTAACCCCCTTACTTTTCCTGATTTTGCAACTTTACTCGCTTTTATCTCTGCTTCCGGACGGTGAATTTTTTTCAGTTTTTGCCTGTTAGCTTAGATTAATTAAAACGTTTGTCTTTCAAATTTAAAGGAATTCTCTTTTGAGGCTCCTTAAATATTCTTTTGAATTTTACGTTTGAAAGCGAGGTTAAGAGGGCCATTTTGTAAGGAAACAAAAGAATACTAAAATGGCGGCTATTTTGGAATAAGGTGTATGCTTTACAGTTAATTTCCCTTTACTTTAATAATAGATCGATTCCGCTAACTCAATGTTGTACCCAGTTCAAATCTCTCCGGGTTAAGGTTCTTTGTGTGTTACATTTGCATGATAATGTAGCATTCTCATTTAAATGATATGGAAATACTTGGAACAAAACGTTTTATTCCCAAAGGATTTGAATTGGGTACATCATTGAGCTAGCCGAATCGGTCAATTTAGTGCAACCTTGGAAACGATGTAACTTGCTCAGATAGATACTTTTCAATCACTTGGTGAGACGGCCATATTGGTCCACAGAACAATAACAAATTATGGCTCATGTTTTGCGTTATAATAGAGTCAATTCCCAAAAGACTCTTTCTCTATTCTGTGCACCAACATGGCAAAACCATCTATACGTTCTTGACAGCAGCCTCGAAGGCATTAACATTCTTATTCTTATTCTTTACACGCGTTTATTCTGGCATAATTTATAATAAACTGTTTGGCATGCATATGTCGAGTTTTGCGCTCTCAGTCGACTTTCAACATTTTGCCGATTCCCAAGCTCGTTCAAGACGTGATTTTACACTGCAATTGTCGTATGCAATCCCTGATATCTTCTTCTTATTATTATTTTGACAGTCTGACGTGGTGCTTCTGAACTGTGGTCACGTGTGCTGTTGTTTCACGTGTAGCGGCCCTTTGACCAATTGTCCGATTTGTCGTAACCCTGTTACACGACGGGTTCGTTTATTCGTCGCCTGAAATAGCTGTATACCCAGATAGGCAACTAGTTTATCAGTTGTCAGAGCAGCATCCGACTGTATTCATTCACAGAATAAGAATTTGTCGTCTAAAAGACTATAAATGTCACGTAATCGCAATAATTATAGCGTAGTAGCTGACTTCTTGTCTTAATAATTTTGCTGTAACTAGTGCGCGTATCCTTTGCTATGCAAAAATATTTTAGGTGGCATACCACTGATAACTTTTATTCACCAGTAACAACTGGAAAATTTAAATCGGCGGCAAAGTGTCAAGATATTGAGTTATGAGGCTGTCTTTTGTTTTTTTTGTTTTTTTATATTTGCGCCTGGAGTGCGCGCCCTGCTCGCGCGTGTAGTTGCTTAAGTTAAGCTTCTAAGCTTTATAGTATGTGCACTATTTGTAATAATCTTGATGGTGCGTTTTCACACGACGTAACATCAACTTTAGCACCTCGAATTAATCGTGACCATGTTAGTTGTACCGAATTTATACTCTTTTTTTTCGTTTTGGTAAAAAGCATGGCGTATTACCACGTAATTGGCGCGTATCTTACGAAAGAATTTTGTAATTTATTTTATAGTAAACTGCTACTTAAGTTTAAATGTAGGTAAAAGTATATTCATTCCAACGGTTTTAAGACCGAATGACAAGAAGATGGGCTAAAATATGGCCTCAGCCTCACAGTGCAGTTTTAAACAAAACTGACCCAGGAAAGTTTATTTACAAAACCTGACTCATTCACTCACGCTAAGGACCGCGCAGCGCCCGCGCAGCTTGATTGTCAGTGCGCCTGCGCAAAAATGCCGATGACCATTAACTGGAAGGTTATGACTTAAATGGAAACCCGACCATTCTTTTGGTTGGGACCAAGAACGCAAACTCTGGCCGCAGCCAAAGCAGGAAGTCCGCGAATAACGGACTTCCGGCTCTTGTGCGCATTCTCAGAAATGTGAAACAATAACGGTCGTCAACGGGACCTTAAGATTTGAAAAACCGTTAATAACAATGACCACAACCAGGTCTTCTGAGCCCGCGAGGCTGAGCACCCCTAGCAAACCATTGTTTTAACGAAAACCGCTGGTCAGCAACCTGGTTCTGGTCATTGCTGTCTAAGGTCTTCCGTAAGAATATAACTTTGCTCTAGTATTAGACTTTCGCGATTATTCCATCTCGTTCACGTCCTACAATGTGGGTGAAGTATTCTAAAAAGAAATCGGTACGAGCAGCTTCTGAGTGAAAATAGAGAATGAAAGAATCTCTGTTGCACGCTCACCTTGTCGTCAAAACCGCAAATTTGGTGATTTCACGTCGTCCTTATGCAGAGTACTGCAAGAATCCGTCCTAAAATCCGTGCTGCACGTGCAGCGATTATTTATGCTCTTTTAACCAATGATATCATTGTTTTGTGGCGTTGTCGTGGACGTCATTGTCGTCGTTACCGTTACCGCGACTACGCGTATATTTGGCTGCGGCCTGAATCCGTGTTCTTGGTGCTCACAAATAGAAAAGCGGACTCGGGACACGAGAATGAAACCCGACTAAAACAAGCATCAAAGGAATCAATTCTTGTCCTTGATTCGTGACTCTTAAATTTCATTAAGGTCGCCAGTGCCGCCGAAAACCCCGGCTCGTTCAGCGAACATACATGACAAAATACGCTTGTAACATGTTTTGTAGAAAGAATGAGAAAGTTGCAATAAACGTTAACTCGAAAACGATTCTAAAGTTCTTTTTACTTGTTATTTATTTATCAGGATACCTAATATATGAAAGCAGAAGCGGGGTCATATGCTTCTGATGAAAGACATATTTCAACTGCCGATATTTGACAATTATTCTACGAGAGCGCGCTGGATATGAAGTGATAGATACACGCTGAGTTGGTTGTAATTATTTTTTATTATATAAACACTAATGAAATACCAAGTGAGCTTTCGCGCGAAAACGTGATATCTTCACACGTAAAAATAACATGTTTTATTATATGGAGGAGAGTGTTTTACTGGGAACTAAACCACTCGTAGATTCCATACGCCACTACATCCGGGACCCGAGTGGTGTATTTTCCGTATGTCACCTTTGTGAGTGTCGTATCGTTCAATGACGTCACGATTGCCGCCTTTTTTATAAAGCCCAGTCGTATTTGTAAAACTTGACTACTTTGAAACACAATAAAATCGGAAATATTCAATGTTTAGTCTCCATATAATAAAAAGAACATTACACGTTGGCTCGAAGATATGAATTTTATGTTCTCGTGGCAAGAACAATATCTCACGAGTGAGCTTCGCTCACTCGTGAGATATTGTTCTTGCCACTCGAACATAAAATTCATATCTTCTCGCCACCGTGTAATATCCTCTATATCTTCACACGTGAAATAATCACTGTTTCTATGGTTACATATAAAAATCGCGCCTTTCGATGCCTTTTGTGAAATGATTTAGTATTTCATTGGTGTTTATATAATTAATAGAATATTACTTGGCCGCTTGGAGATACGAAATTTCTCTTCTCGTGTGATTGACGATTGACGTAGCATGTCAATCACACGTGAAAGGATTGGGTGTCAATTGACAGCCTTCACGCGCGGTCTGCAACCTTAGCACGTGCCTGAACGCTGACTGGCTTTCAAGTAGGGGGCTAAGTTATTTAGCAGACCGTAAACTGCACGCGAAATCTTCAAGCTCGATTTTCAAGTAGTTTCTTTTGACGCCAAAATTACAACTTCTCGGACCTCCTGTCCAGACGGGGTTGTAAGATATCGCTTGCAAATTTTCAGTTCTAATAGATGATTGTACTACCCCAAATACCGTAACACCAACGTCAGTGGTAGCATCATGATGACAAACAAAAGCGGGGACAAAGAGTCACCTTGAAATATCCCACGCTTAATATTGACTTCTCCCAGTTCCTTGCCTCCAGACGTCAAAACCGTTTTCCATTTTGCCATACTATTCCTACTAATTGTCACCACATTTCCGGCAACACCTACCATGTCCATACACTTCAAAATCCACGAATGTGGTACCATGTCGTATGCCTTCCGATAGTCAATCCAGGCCATAGACAGATTAGTGAGTCGTCTTCGACAATTTTTTAGAATTTCTTTGTCGATCAGCAGTTGATCTTTAGTGCCCCTGGATACCTTTCTGCATCCTTTCTGTTCATCAACCAGGAGACCATTCTGAGCCAAGTGCACATAAATTTCCTCGGCTATTATTCCCGTCAGTAGTTTCCACATCATAGGTAGGCATGCTATCGGGCGATAATTAGTAACCACTGTTTTCTTCTTTGGATCTTTCATTACCAACACCGTTCGTCCTCTTACCATCCACTCTGGTACATTCCCTTGGTTCAGGCAATCTTGCAGCTGAGACTTCAGTCTTGTATGTAATCCATTCGGCTTCTTGAACCAAAACCCCAGTACAAAGTCTAGCCCAGTTGCCTTCCAGTTCGGCATCTTTCTTACCGCCGTTTTCACACCCAGCTCTGTGATTTTTATCTCATTCTGCAGAGGCTTTCCATTCAACTCTCGTTCTACATCACCTAGCCAGAAATCTCCTTCATTATGGACTATATCACCCGACCAGATTTTACTCCAAAACTATGTCGAAGCAGTGGGATCTGGTATTCCCGCCTTTCCGTCCTTAACCCCATCTAATTCATCATAAAACAACTTCTGATTTGTTCTAAACAAAGTGTTTTGATGGAACTGGAGGCAGCGGTCATCCTACCTCTTGATCTTTATTCCACCCGCTGTTATCTTCTGCTTCAACATGTCGCTCACATAGAGCGCTCCTGTCTCCCCACGTTTGTATTTTTGATCCAGTCTCCTCTGGTTTCTCTCTCCTAGCTTCATTTTCCCTCTTCTAACTTCCTCAATCTTGCCTAAATCTCTCCGCCATACTGCAATACTATTCTTAATCCTTCTCTTCCAAAAGGGCTCTTTCTTCTTCCTCCCGGCCTTCTTCTTTGGGATCTTCGCTAGCATATCCGTGGTTACATATGCAGCGGCATATAGCAGATCGTAAGTTTCAATTGCATTCGTTGTTGGTATCAAACTCACAGCCTCATTGATCTTATCAACCTGCGGCTTTAATATCTTTTTGTCACACGACTTCAGAGATGGTAGCATTTCCCGTGCGTGTTGTTCCATTACCTCCAGTAGTCTATTTCGTAAAGCTCTTACCTCCTCACTAACTTCCACGTGCTCTCCTACCTCTACCCTCTTTTCTTCTCCTTGCCGGTCCACACTCAAGCCATCCGTCACATTCTCGTTACCTTCCTCTTCACTAACATTGCCACACAGCTCTACTTGATGCTGTTGGTTGGCATCATCTTCCGCGTCCAACTGTTCTCTCTTGACTCTGGCAATGATTTCATCCTGCTCGAGTGTTTCCAACCAGTTTGTGACCTTGATCTGCCTGACCTGGTCGGCCAGTCTCTGCTCACTAACGTTCTTCAGATCTTCTCTCGGTCCACAGCGCCACCAGCCGTTTCCTATAAACACGACTCTCAGGCTCACTTTTGATATAACACTCAATAGGAGTTTGTTGTCCGCCTTCGCCCAAGCAGCTTTTCTTCCCATCGGTAGACCTCCCTCTTGTTGGCTTATGGGCAACTCAGATACCCCAGTAACAGAAGTATGCCTTGTCTCTTCTGCACCCGGGGGCTCGTACACCCTCACACTTCCCGTAGGCAGTTCGTGTCCCCCCTGTTCCGTTAATTCAGTAAACTCTTCCATCATTACTTGATTGAGATTGGCTATGTATAGACGTTTTCCTTCGCCTAGTGTAAAAACTTGCGATAAAACGTTGCTTAATAACATTGTAAGATTTAAAAAGTTAAAAACGATAAAAAGCTATAAAGAGCTAAAATCGACGACATTTCGACGTTAACATAACGTCATTATCAAGTCAAGAATGTATAAAAAGAAGTTCTATAAATACTAAAACGAACAATAAGAGAAAATAATTTACGTTTTGAAACGTCGTCGATTTTAGCTCTTTATAGCTTTTTATCGTTTTAACTTCTTAAATATTACAATGTTATTAAGCAACGTTTTGTCGCAAGTTTTTATCGTCAAATATTATTATTATTATTATTATTATTAATCTTTCTGCACACATTTGCTATATGACCAGAAAAATCCTGATTATTGTCTATTTCCATTCCAAATATCACTAGTGTATCCTTTACAGGGAATGAAAGGTTATACTCATTATCACCAAGCACTAAAGACCCTGATTTTTGCTCTCATCAACCGACATCTCGTTCTATATGTACAACTAAGTGGCTGCTCTGACATCATAAGATAAACATGTACTCTAAAACTATTGGGACGATGTGGGAGTAATAGAGCTGATGATCGTCCGCATAAGCATTTAAGCTTGATCCTCTCAACGTGGAAGAAGAGAGTGTTGATAAAAAAGGTAAATAGCATTGGCAGGAAGTACACCACGCGTGAAGCTTTCCGGCCCAGCTGGACCAGATAATCTATAAGCGGTATTGAAGTTGTTCCCGGAATAAGTGACCACGACATGGTTTTGTTCTCTGTTAAAATATCATTTCGCAAGAAGACGAAGAAGAACGTAAAGCGCAAAGTCTACATCAAGAGAAAGGCAAATTGTAGACGTATCAATGAAATGCCAAGTTAAACGATTTTGCTGATTCCTTTATGGCAAACTCGAAGGAGGCTCTCGGTTGACGAAATGTGGGACACTTTTGAACGTAGTATTCGCAGTACAATGGATGCATGTATACCTCACAAGATGACTAGCTCGCGGTATAATCTTCCCTGGTTCAACCGCTCCCTAAGAAGACAATCAAGAGCTAAGCAACGTCTTAATAATTAATAATAATCTAATATCTTATATTGCGCGAGTTACATAGAAGATGCTCACTCGCGCATTACAAACTGAGATATACTTTGAATATTAAAACACTACAACAAATTGTACATATATACATGCCTATATATCTATTACATGGAATTTTAAGCTAATATGTAATTATTTAAATTATATAGCAATGTTAAAACCTTGAAATTAGAATAAACTACAACTCAATCGTACGCCTTGCAAAAACGATAAAGCGAAAATTGCACCAGCCTTCTGGTGCTATTTTCCTCGGTTCAATTTTTATATTGTAATTACCAATGAATGAATTCATGCGAAGTTATCATTTTTTTCGAAACATCATTTTCGCGCTATTGTCAGTCTTTCGCTGTATCATCACGTGACATCTCAGTAACGCAAGCGCTCTGGACTTTTCTGAACCATCACGGTATGATATGTAGATAATAGAAAATAAATATCTCACTTGCAAGATAAAGTTGTGTTTTCAGAGCATTCTCGTTGTATATCTTGCTCAGATTCACCTTGTTAGGGTGATTTTAGTCCGTCATCCCTCATCCCTAAAATTACTCCTGGATTGCTTATCTTTCCAATTTGACAATAAGTGGCAGTTCTAAAGTGTAAAAGGACTAATCTTTAACAGATAACCTAATACTACATAATCATACGAAACTCTATAGTTATGTAAAGTTACCTGAAAATATTTTCCGTTCTTTAACTGATAACTTTACTCAGAGTCAACGATGAGATCATATATGGTGAATGGAGCATATATGAACTGCGGATATAAAATCAAGTGAAGCTATGATCCTCGCAGTTGTGAATGCAATTGCGTAAAGAAGCCTGAAAAATTCAGGACTTCAACGGGGTTTGAACCCGCGATCTCGCGATTCCGGTGTGACGCTCTAACCAAATGAGCTATGAAGCCACTGATTCATTCCTAAAGGCAGCAATAGAACCCACAAATGACCAGCTCCCAACGTCAGTGGCTTCATAGCTCAGTTGGTTAGAGCGTCCGCACCGTTATCGCAAGGCCACGGGTTCAAACCCGTTGAAGTCCTTTCAGGCTTCTTTACGAAATTGCAAAAAATTGCGTGCATAACTGCGAGGATCATAGCTTCACTTGATTTACTCAGAGTCCTGTGAGAGTGCTGGACAATCCTGGGAGCAGCTAGTAGAGACTTATAATAAAATCACTTGGTTCGGCGAGATTGTAGGTCACACAACTCGCAGAGCACAAAGTTTTACCACCACTTCGTCGCCAAACGGGATAAATTGTTAGCACCAGACATAAGCTTAAGCCTTTACAAGATAAAGTGCTTGCTGCGCTATTTTTTGGTGCTTCTTTGGGGACAAACGGTCTCACGCTGCACTTGGGTTCGCCATGCAGAAAGTGCTCTGTTGTAAACATGGCGGTTCACGAGTGAAGTTGTCTCTCTGGCCTTTCTGTGGACGAATTCCAGGACCTACTGACACATTCAATCTGGGCAAGTTTTGAAAGCTAAAACCTTCAATGGGTGCGGTATTTTGCTGGTAGGACTGGGTGGCCCGACACTTATGAAAAAACTATGAAATGAGAATCGGGAGTCTTCCTTGTCATGGAATGGCAGAATAACCCAGAATTCTTTTTGGGCATGAGCTAGGCAATTTAAGAAGCAGGAGACTGGCCCTCATGGAATGGCTGAAGCGCGGCCAGAGGAAAAGATTCTATCCAGATACTCAGGAGTAGGCCTGGTGTTGTGCTGTTAACTTAGATTTTGGACTTCTGAACAAGATTTTATCATAGAAAATTCGCGGCAAAGTCGTGCTTTCATTTCGCTGTAATTCTCGTGTCAAAGAAACGTATAATAATGTAAAATAAGAGAATAACGATATTTATATTTGCAGATTACCTCTCCTCTTACTACGAAAGTCAAGCTCTACATCTCTATGCAATAAGTGCATTCAAAAT
>NC_090884.1:67419218-67441718 GCF_036669925.1 Montipora capricornis
AAAATTAATGTTCTGAAGTGTTATGTGGGAGCTACGTAATGCAGTGAATGTGGTGAGGAACTGAAAGGGGGAATACAAACAATATAAACAATTTTTATTCTTCAACATCAAATGTTAACTAACAATAGTTGCAAGATCATGTTAGGAATATTTTAGAAACACTGTAAGGAATCGCAGCAAACGCAAGGGGGAGAATGCCAATGAAAACGGTTTTGCAAATTAATTGAGAGAAAAAACGTGTAAGCAACGAGTTAGCAAGCTCAGATGTAGAAACCTTTCTTGACACAAAATTGCACTTGTACTGCTCTTAATGTTGGCAGTAATGTACAGAAATGCCATGTTGCCATGGTAACCGATATGACGTCATAAGGGCCCTTAAAGTATTACCCAACAATAGAGTTGCAAAGATATTTGTAGTTTGTCTACACCGTGAAATATCCTTCTTTGGTGTCTTTCATCGTTTCACAAACACTATAGCAACGAAAAACCAAACCAAATGTTCTAGCAGAGATGGGTTACCATATTTTCTTATCCATAGTGCTCCGGGAGCTCCGCTTACGCTTTATCTACGCTCCACTATAATTCATCATAACTAGCAAAGCCAATACAAAGCAAAGAGGAATCACGGAAACTTTTTAACAGCTGTTATCATCGGAATCACGTTCCGAGGACAACGAAACAAGGCAACAAGTGTTTGAAATCTAATCAAGGCCAAGGTAAGATATCATTGGGCTTTGCGAGAAACGAACGGTAGTTCGTTTTTTCCCGAATTAAGAGTCTTGCAATTGCTATCCTACAGTAGATGCTTATGATATAACTTTTGTCCTGTGTTTCCCAAATGCATAATCAGCGAATACGTTTACAATACGCCATTGAAACATTAACAGTGTGCATTTATGTTACCGACGTCCATAAGATGGTTAATTAATTCACACATATCGAGCTGCAAGTGACTTGATTACCTTCACTCCGATAGCTCATTGCTTTGGATTTCATGTCTCAGCTGACAAAGAAGAAGCGATACCAACGCTTTTCCTTGTAAAGTACAGCGGGTTCTTTGTTTTGCCGTTACTAGAACATTTTGCAATCAACCCTTCCCCAAACAAGAAACAATATTACCGGGAAGTGTAACTCATGTAAGTAGAAGGACAGTATTTCTGTCGTTTTCTTTTACACGTGAAGAAACAGTGGAATCAGTGTTGAAATTGTCCCCAAAAGAGAAGCAAATCCGTACATTTAAATTTCATGGTTTAAGCTTCGAGCAACGCTTGTGTGGAGACGATGGTAATTAGGATGCATCTTTGTTGTCAAAGTTTTTAACAACCCTTGATAGTCTAAAAATCACTCAGGGTTAGAAATCACATGTACTTATTATTAACTTAAAGTATTGACATTTGATTTAGAAGAGTAAGTATGTTTCTGGTTTTAGAGGCAGTTAGAGAAGTTGGCATTGTATTGTTTATGTTGTAGATGAAACTCGGCTGCCGATGTCAATGCTTTTGTCATGCGTGAAAGCACAAGAATCCAAGCTTAGAAAGAACAGAAAATACAAATCTGTATAGGAACTAAGGGCTTAACTACAGAAGCTTTATGAGCAAAAGTTAAGTCAGCTTTGCCTCAAAACGAATGCATTTTCATCGTTGTCACAACGTTTACTAATCATGTGGACGGTTTCAGTGAGACGATTTTAGCCCAATAACTAATTCCTAGAGGGAGAAACATAGTAACGAGATGCTGAAAGTAGCTTGGCAAAGACCTAAACCGAGCCGGAACACGAAAGTCGACGCGTACGAGGATTCCATCTCTAAAGAGTGACTAAAATATGTTATCAATCCTAACGGTTTTTCAAACACTTTGACGATGATGTTCGTAACATCAAAGGCACCCAACGAGCAAATTAAGCCAAAAGCCTTCCAGAGATATTTCTAGGCTCCTTGTAATGTACAAATACTGTCTAAAGAGATGTTTTTTATCACCTAGAAGAATTTGGTCTGTTCGGAAATCTTTTGTCCGAAAATTTTAGGGCATGATATCTTCATTTCAGAAAATGCTAGCAGAATATTAACGTGGCCTTCTAAGATCTTCGCAGCGAACCATTTGCTCATCCGAAACTGCTAGGTGATCTTTTAATTTTAAGTGCTAAAAATTGCAAAAATAGCCCTTCCAAAAACGTAAGGGACTACTTTTCCCTGGTTGCAAAACTTTTAGGTGATGTTTTAGTAAAGAATTTCTCGTCTGCTGTTTGGCAACGTGGAACCGAAATTCTTAGGACAGTTTGACTCGCTCGAACACACATCTCAGCGAATATTATCGTTGGGCGCTGCCCCTGTAACATCGAAACATGTCTTCCAAATTAAAAATTGTCGTCATCTTTCTAAAAATTACGATTTACTTTCTACTCTCTCGACTATCCAGTGAAAATTACAGATACATTACAGCTTTCCAGGCGATTTAGTTTTAAGAAAGAGGAAATTTATGTACTCTTTGCACCCTCGCTGAAACACAGACACGCAAATGCGAGCAAAAGCGGTAGTAAGTTGTGATATCGCTAATTCTTTTTCCGGAATGGGGCACTAGAACTTCTTGCGTGTAAATGGCTAGTATGACAGTGATTCAATGTAGAAATACCGTTTGATTTAAAACCATTCAAATTTCATCACTTCCGGAATTGGCGTTCTCCTTTAATTTGAAACATTTGCGTAAATGCTAATCGTAAGTGCAGGAAAACTGAGTATATTTCACCAAGAAATGATCCGTCGTCTGAGTAATGGGTTTACAAACATTTTTCCCTCACACGTGAGACTGTGCAAAATCTCCGTTCGAAATCATCACCTCAGGCTAAAAAATGAATCCCACTTTATAATTTAATGGCAAGGATTCATCATAAGTAGCAAAGTCAATACAAAGCAAAGAGGCATCACGTTTGGTAGGTAGGTAGTTAGGTAGGTGGGTATTAATATATAAAACCCACTTACGTTTTTGATAAAATTTTTAAAGGAATGCCTCGATTCCGCTAGATTTTCTTCATTCGGGAGTTGGAACCAAAGCATTGCGCCGCTTTTTAGAAACCCTCTCTTCGGTTGAGGAAGTGTCAGATCTGTAGCACTATTGCGGAGATGGTAATTAGTCAGATCAGCATTCCTGCTAACAAAAGAGTTCCTGAGGCTTGGCGCGAGGTCAGAATTTAGTTTAACGATTAGTTCGTTGGCATCGTAAGAGGAAGAGAAGATTTGCATAAATGCGCGGAGTAGCTCAACTTAAACACTCCGGCAAATCGTTAATGTATTTAATAAGAACAACAATGGACCCAGGATTGAGTCCTGAGGCACTCCGCAGGTAAATTGATTCTTAGATGATGGTTGTCCATTGATAATGCATTGCTGCTGACTATTTGTCATATACGATTCGAACCACTTTAGCTCTATGCCCGAGATACCAAAAATGTTTGTCCATCTTATTTCTTGTGTATTGGATCAAATGCTTTTCTATTATCTAGAAAAATGACACAGTTCAATTTCCCATTTTCCATATTTCAAGCCACTGGCCTCACACATTTGGATAAGAGCCGTTGCCATGGAGTGCTTTGGACGGAATCCTCATTGAAATTCTTAAAAACTCTCCCAATGGGACTGTGAAGAATATTTTATTGCACGTTTTTTGTGATAGTCTCGATTTCTCATAAGGTCCTTAATCTGTGGTGCAATCATCCAGGTAACAGACTTGACTGTTAGTTGTGAAAAATAGGCGTAAATAACCATAACTGGATTTCCACTAGTAAATGATTGCCATTAATGTTATAACAAAAAAAGGAAACATAAAACTTATTTACCACTTTTCAAATCCCCGCTGTCTCGTAACCACACCTCCGCGTAAATATAACGAAATGCCAAGCGGCTAGAAAGATTTGTTCGTTCCCACGAGTGTTCGTTATATCGGGTTCTGTTCCATACGTGGCAGAATGAAATCGTTTGTTATACTGAGGCCTTCGTTATGTAGGGGTTCCATTGTACTCACCATGGTACAACAGGGTACCCTGTTTCATAACAGGGTAGTCCTGTTCCGGGACTCCGTCTTACCCCGCCCTGAAAATGGACCTGGAACCCAGGCGGGAAAAGAGAGAGTCCTGTATTACTTGCAGGCGCATGCTCGGAATGAACCAATCATATTGCATTAGATGCCAGGCTGGATATGTAAATAAAGGGACCTTGAAACTCCGGCAAAAAAGCGTATATGAAAATTACTGTGTGATTTGCCGTGTTGGAAAATTATTGCCGAATAAATGTAACGACTGAGAGAAGATCGCAATAAATCGATGCAAAGGCTGAACTAGTAGATATAGCATAGGATTTCACTAAACGACAAAACAGCTCGGAGTCAGAATTTCATATTATCTGCAGTACTTTACCTCTAACAATGAGTTTCAGAAGGAAAGTGCTTTTAAGTAGCAACAATAAAAGCAAGGTGACACACGCTTTTAAGTAGCATTATTTCATCCTTAATAATTAATATTTACGAACAAATTTTGACCAGAAAAAAAAATCGTGACAATTAACGTCCGAATAATCGATGTTTGACTGTGCATATCAGTGGCGGATCTAGGGGAGGGGCCCGGGGGACCCGACCCCCCCACCCCCCGTATTTTGGTAAAAAGTATATATTCTGGTAAAAATTGAGGCTAAAATTTTTTTGGGGTTCACACACTCAAAAGGTCTGGATCAGCCACTGCATATATATGTATAAATTTAATAGGAACATTATTGCTTCATAATTGCGTTATCAACACAAACTGGTATGTAAAGAAACAAATAGTCCAGGTTGTGATTCAATTTCGTTTAACTATTTATCTAACTTTATCAGGAATCATGCTCAGTTTTTCTGTCATGCAATCGTCTTTTAGTTTTTCCGATATAAAAACAATTGCAGTCTCAACAGGCAGCTCTACATAAAACCTTGGCCATTTGGCCAAGGCTAAGTCTATCCTAGTAAGGAAAGAAAGATTTAATGCGAAGAGTGCGTTGAAAAATTATTCTAAGGAAAAATTATTAGTCTGAGTAAATTACTCCACTCTAATTACTCAAAAAAAAAAAAAACTCTGTTTGTCACCGGTGTTTGTGTATTATTCCTGATAAAACTGAGAGCATTTACGACATTTTTTACCTGACTGTTTTATATTGGGTATCCAAACAATTTGTCCCCGATTTTGAAAAAACAATTGGTAGGCCTAAACTTCTGAAACAATCACAGTTTCAATAATTACTGGGCAAATCAAATATATGTTCACTGGTCAGTGCAATTATCACATAACTAGATCGACAGAAGTAATGAACTATAAATAATGAACAAGAAACAAGAGTTCCAGCAGGAGATTTATGAGTCTTCGTTCGGCTATACACACCCACAACCTACAGTATATCTGTAAGTTTCAAAGAGTCTCGGGAGAGCAATTAAATCAAAATTTGATATTTTTCTGCGCCAACATCATGCAGCTGTTCAGTTGGGTTTCAGGCACGAAATTCAATACTTTCGCATGTCATCCATCTGATCTTCCACGATTGGGACTCACGATAAGAAGGACTGACTTACAATTAACATCGGACTCGGATCGTAGAAAATCGCAAACATATTAATGAACAACCATGTAGCAAACAGACTTGCCAAATCCTGTTGCAGGTTTAACAAAACCATCATTACCGGTAACGACTGCATGAATAGCTTGCAGTTGTTCCGCCTTAGGCACAAAGGTAAAGTGGCATTTCTTCAAGGCCAAATCAATTGCCTCCAGAAACTTGGCGTTATAATCTTTTTTCACATTATCCCCATGTATCCAGTGTAAAAGCACTCGGAATAAACTATGCCCAAATAAGGAATCTTTTTCCAAATATGGTTTTTCCCCCAGTTTTGGGGGGAAAAATGGCGTCATTCCGAGCATGCGCCTGCAAGTAATACAGGACTCTCTCTTTTCCCGCCTGGGTTCCAGGCCCATTTTCAGGGCGGGGTAAGAGGGAGTCCCGGAACAGGACTAATAACAGGGTTGAAGAGTTTGAAGGAAAGCTTAAGTGTACAAAAGTTTGGTATGTCCGATTCATTGGCCGTATTTATACTAGAGGACGTCTAAGACGTCCAGACGCATTCAACGTCTGGCCGTAAGTGCGACTAATATAAATACGGGACGCACTTAACTTCGACGGCTAGAAATCAAATTCACAATTTTATTCAAAAGACACTGAGATTAATCACCAAAGAGACTGTGTGCACTTCATTGCTAAGTGCGTCCCAGATTAGTGCGTCTCGTCTTTATACTAGACGGCTTAGACGTCTGAGACGACTAAGACGTCTGTTAACTGCGTCGTTTAGACGCACTTAACTTGAGACGTTTAATTCGTCTGACGTTTAATGCGTCCACCTTATTTCCCGTATTTATATTAGTCGTCTAAGACGTCTAAGATGTCTTAGACGTCCTCTAGTATAAATACGGCCATTGATGACTCTAAACAGTTTGGCAATTTCAGGAATGTTGCGGCAATTTTCAGCTATTGATTCGTCATTCTTTTAAAAGGCGCTTTGGATAAGTGTAAATGGAAACTTAAAGTATATCCCTAATCGTAGTAAATGTGCTTATTGAAGGTCCAGTTGAATTCAAGAACCATGGAATCAACCTCAAAATTGAGGGTAGTATTGGTGGCGTTAGAGTGGAGATCTAACCGTTGGAGGTTGTCAACGTTCAATAGAGAGTTGGCCATACAATTAGCTAAATGCCCTGAAGTGAAGGTCTCCGTTTTGGTCCCACGATGTGACCAGGAGGAAAGGAAAGCGGCTCATAACAACAAAGTGTCCCTAATCCAGGCAAAAGAAATGACCGGTTTTGAAGAGACCGATTGGCTTTCCTTTCCACCAGATGACCTTCAAATTGACTTTATTGTTGGACATGGAGTTGAACTGGGTCGTCACGCGCAAGTAATAAGAGACCATCGTCAATGTAAGTGGATTCAGTTCGTGCACACCGATCCAGAGGAGCTGGGGATGTTCAAGGATGACTCCGATGCCATTTCTAAGGCGGAAAGGCAGCATCAACTTGAAGTGGATCTCTGTGTAGAGGCTGATTGTGTTGTGGCAGTCGGGCCTAAGCTTGCAGAGGCTTATCGCTCTTACCTTCGCTTTTGTGAGAAGGACCAAGACGTGTTTGTCCTTACGCCAGGCATTTTCAGTGAGTTTTTCAACGTAGTACAGGGTAAGCAAGACGGAAACAAGTGTCGAGTTTTAGCTTTTGGCCGTGGCGATTCCGAAGATTTCTCTCTGAAGGGATTTGACATCGCAGCTGGAGCTGTAGGTAAGCTCGATGATGCAATTTGCATCTTTGTTGGCGCACAAGACAGGCATCAAGATGAAGTAGCAGATCGTTTGAAGAATTTTAGTATTCCTCCAGAACGACTAAGAGTAAGGACTTTCATAAAAACCAGGGAACGATTGAAACAACAGTTTTCTGAGGTGGATATTGCTATCTTGCCATCGAGATCCGAAGGTTTCGGCCTCGCCGCGCTGGAAGCCTTGTCAGCAGGGCTACCCGTTCTTGTAAGTGACAACTCGGGATTCGGAAAAGCCCTTCAAGAGGTTCGGTTTGGTTCCCATTATGTAGTTTCTTCTGAAGATGCTGTGTTGTGGGCTAAAAAAATCAAGGAGATTTGGGCCAAAAAGAGAGAAACACGGCTGGAAGAAGCTAAAGATTTGCGCGAGAACTACGGCAAGAAATACATTTGGGAAGAACAATGCAAGGGTCTTGTCGAGAGGATGAAGAAAGTCCTTGATGGTAGGTCTTTTTCTATTTTAGTGAAATCATACATACGTACATACTTAATTGACCGCTCTCCATAGGGGCTTTTCAGGGCCAATGAAACACAACGAAACGACGGAACAGAATAACAACAACTGTTAAGAATCCCAACTGGCCGGAGGCAAACCAGTTGGCTATTTACAAGTGCAGCTGGGAAGTTGAACCAGGGACTACCAGGATCAAATTCAACGAGTGGTCAGAGCGGGTCTTGAACCCGGGATCTCCGGATCTCAAGGCAAGCGCCCTAACCACTGGGCCACACTGCCTCATCATTGTAAAAGTAATTTAATACCGCACCCTGCGAAGATCAGAAGCTTTTAAGTTATTTTAACCTCCCACGCAGTCGTTTTTAGGGTAGTTGTATTTCACACCCTCCCCACAAACGCCTGCCTAGCCGAAGACAACATTCCTTTATTATTATTTGTTATTATAAAATAAGCTTCCAGCTTCTATTGGGCTTCCTCGCTACATAACTAAAAAGTAATTAATGTATTATTAGGAGATTATTTTAAAGCATTGTAATGTTTGTGGCAAATAAATAACATTGGGTGCCGGAGGTGATACAGTAGATGGAATCACAGGATGGGCGAGTTTAATTTAGTGTTCTGCCAATAAGAATTTTTTTCCCATTGCTTAGCCAATCGCATTTTACCTACTGAAATTCTGGAAAGTGAAGTCACCAGCAGCATTCAGGAATGAACAATATGGCGGCGATGACGGACTTATTAAACAT
Source organism: Montipora capricornis (assembly GCF_036669925.1). Lineage (NCBI taxonomy): Eukaryota > Metazoa > Cnidaria > Anthozoa > Scleractinia > Acroporidae > Montipora > Montipora capricornis. The sequence goes on from NC_090884.1 coordinate 67,427,780, forward strand.
TGTGTGCTCCTATTGAAAGTTACTCTATTAAATCTTTTCCAGTTGTCTGCGATCTAGGAATTCGTAAAAGCGAATAGCGACACATTTTCATTTTACCAACTGGACATATATTAAGCTGTATGTTACGAAAAACAGACCGACACAGACTCCCTTCTGTGGATTTTTGTTGGCGACTTGTAGGTTATTTTGCCTTCAAAGCTTAGCTCTGACTAGCATGTCTTAAAGTGATTTTTCTCTTTTATAAGACATAGTAGGACATTTTTTGAAAATGGTCCTCAGCAGTGGTTGATTTTGAATAAATCTCCATCTGTGCATAAATTTTTTTTTTCAAGTTTTATTCACGACTGGATGAAATGTCGTGACAAATGGTAATGTTGGAAAGGCATCATCAGCTCCATCGATATCCCTTTGGCAGACCTCTTGTCACCCAGTAAACCTAATTTACTTAGACATAGAGGTCATTCCTATATACTCCCAGGCACAGATAAGAACCGAACGGTTCAAGCTTTGTTTTGTGAATAGATGTCTCTTTAAATTTATCTTACTGTAATTGTAATCCAGAACGTTTGTTTTTGGAATCAGGAAAGAGTTGCATTATTATTATTATTATTATTATTATTATTTCCACGTGAGTCTGTTTCTTTTGTTGTAATAGACCAATTCGGCTAACTCAATGTTGTACCCAAGTCAAATCTTTTGGGAATAAATCGTTTTGTTCCAAGTATTTCCATATCATTTAACAGTGAATGCTTCATTGTCATGCAAATTCAACACACAAAGAATCTTAACCCCGAGAGATTTGAATTGGGTACAACATTGAATTAGCCGAATTGGTCTATTCCGACGATCTGCTGGCGAACTTTTGATAATGTTCTCTCTGCCAAATGTTTGCGATATCCACGCGCATGAAGGCGTGTTTTTAAATTAGAGAGAGAAATTCCTGGAAAGCTTTTCTCCGAGGAATTTGTTCCTAGAAGTCTGATAGAATCGCCTTTGATAAAGGCCTCTCCTGTCACACGGTGGGTGCAAGATGCCCGGCAAGATGTGTAGTGTGACAGATTCAGTGTTAGGAACAGTCGCATATCAAACATGAATGGGAAAGGAATGTAATCAGGCGAAGAAGGCGAAATATGACTCCCCTAAAAACGACTGCGTGGGAGGCTAAGGTTGTTGCAAGGGCTTTTTTCTGTTTTTGGAGCTGTACATACTTGACCTCTGTTAACAGGATTTGAAACGCGTTATCAAGTTAGGCATCAGTGATAGCTTAATCCTGTCCCAGACTTCAAATTATTTTAGTCTTTGACTTAGGCCCTATCGACACTAATTCGTTTCAACATGCTCCGTTTTCCAAAAATATTTCCATCCATGCACACCAGCGTTTTCGTATCGTTTTCACCTGACGATGAAAACAACAGGCTTCAAAATTCTCCCACGCTTTTGACGTCATCCTTTCCAAAAGCCTCCGTTTTCACCTAACCGCACTAGTGTTTCTTTGCGCTTTTACGCAATTGTTCTCAAAAGTCTCCGTTTTCGTCTATCCACACTGCAACCGGAGCGTTTTCAAAAGACTCCAACTTTCGAAACCGTTTTCGAAAGTCTCCGTTTTCATCAGCGTTTTCGGGAGTTTTAGTGTGGACGACGGGTGAAAACGCATCAAAACTTATGGGTTTTCAAACGAAAACGAAACAGTGTGGTCGGGGCCTTAATCCATCTGTAAAGGGACTAAACGTCTGTTATTTCTACATTCAATCACTAAAGGTAACAGAAATGTTTCTACAGTCATTTTTCTCTTTACAGACACCTTTCGAGCACACTTCCCTAAAACCGGCTTTATTTGGTTTTATGAATGGCCAGCTGTAACTGACTCCATCATTTAAATCATCTGAATTCTCGCTCTAGGTTAGTCAGATATCTCGCTCAACATGGGCAGCTGGTGCGGAGTCTACGAAAGAGATAATATCATAGTATCCAGTGATAAAATAATAGTCAGAGTGAACATTTGACCTTAGCTTCAATCAAACTACCACGAAGCATGAGATACATAATCAATAATGATTACAGACAGTTGTAAAAACCGGATAAGTGGGTGTCAGATACTCATGACAAAGCCAAACAAGCAAAGTTGTATTATTAATTCTGTGGCCCTACATTATCAACAACAACAACAACAACAACTTTATTAGCTTGTTTAAGTGGAAAAAGAGATTTACAAATATATAGGGAACAGTAACTCAGAACTCAGAATAACTAAGAAGCTAATCTAGCTGAGCTTTTTTCAGAAGTTTATAATTTTGCAAATGATGAGTCAAATTTCACCAATGACAAATCTACCTGTACGGACATCAAGGGGAAAGAACCATGCCCATCTAAAAGCCTTTCACAGTCCTTTGACAACCGAAGGTTTGCTTATTATATAACCTTACTTACTGAAGTGTGGGTCATTAAGTTATGTGTCTGGATACCAACAATTGATTCATTTTAACACAGGAAGCTTGGTCTCATGGTTATGATCACCTTTTTAAATGTGGTTTCTACCTGCTATGACAGAATGTAGTGTATTTAGACTTGTAAATTTGGCACGTTCTGTGTTGCTTTTGCAATGTTATTTTAATGGTACTCAGATAAACATATTATCTGTGCATGTATCTTTAAAATATCCCCTCCCCGATAGGGTCTAAAAGTACTCACGACACGAGTGACCACGAGTGACCACGGGTGAACACGGGTGACCACGAGTGACCACGAGTGAGATTGAATCAAAATATCTCCGTTTTGTTACTATGACGTCACATTCACATCATTTCATCAAATACCGTATCTATTAGAAATATGGGTTATTGACCAAGCTTGTTCTGTCAAGATTGCTGGATATTTGCCAAATTCTTTTTTTGTTTTTATGGACCGAGAGGAAGTGGAGGACCATAAACACGCAAAAAAAGAACGATACCAATATCCAGCTATCTTGACAGAACAAGCTTGGTCAATAAAGGATTTATTATATGACTTAAAACACCAAAAACTGATCTTTGATCTTGCGGTACCAAGCGAGAAATCCCGAGCGGGCAAAATAGCTCTATCTTGCCCGCTCGGGTAGCCAATCACAGCGCGCGATTTGGTTCATCTTGCCCGCTCACGGAGCTAGTCATATAATAAGGGAGACTACTGACTGAAGATTTTCCTTGGCATACGTCCGATAATTGAAAAAAACGGCAAAAAAAGTTTAAATGAAAAGAAAAAAACTGTAACTACAGCAAAACGTATGTTTTATTATGTCACCAAGTTACTTAACTTTTTTAAAACACGCCAAGCGTTAGATTTAAATATTTCCTTTGAGACACCAGGCGACCAACGTTCTGCTACTGCTATCTACTCTTCCTCTACTAGACATAACAAAAATTCAACTTCAGAGCGTGAAGTAATGAATTTTTTTTACTGGTGGAAAACAGTAACTGAAATTTACTTATTATCAAATGGAATAAGAAAGCCCTATAAATCGACACAATAAGGGAACTTAAGTTGAACTGAGGAACGTTCCTTCCTCCCCTTAATGAATATTGTTTCTTCTTAACTCAAGGTAAGGTAATGTCATGTAATTAACAAACTGGGTCATGTTATCACTTCCCGTTCTCACACACAGGTTTACCATTACTTTATGTGTCAAACAAACGTACAGGAGAGCGATAAAAAAAGCTTGTATTTCTAGCTTCTTTACGGAACATAAGGACATATATGTATTTTTGGAATCATACGGAGAGATTAGGTGTAATAAAAGGGGATAGTCGTAATAAAAATATATTTATACGAATTGTTCACTACCCAAAGGATATATAAGCTAAGAAAATGGCCGGACTATTACTGTGACGCCAGGAGTAGTGAGTTTACGACGCAAAACTCAATGAAGTACTTGTTCAGACATCGTCGGCAACACAATTGAAAGTTGAAAGGAATTTTCCAAAGCTAAGGGTTGATCATTGACATCATTAATTGGGTTGTGCCAAATAAAATGGTCATGTGATATTTATGACTATTATTATAATCGTTTTGCTGTAAAGTTTTCTTTAGTATTTTGGGTTTCCCTTCATTCCATATGCAATCTGCAATGTATAGTCCAGACTAGTCTCAACATTGGCGAGACAGGTAGACGACTAAGCGATCGATTCCGTGAACACCTTCGCGATGTTGAGAAGAATGACAAGGTCACTCGTGGTCACCCGTGGTAACTCGTAACTCGTGCTCACTTGTGGTCACCCGTGGTCATCCTTGTTTACTCGTGGCAAATACTTTTAGACCCTATCCTCCTCCCCTCCCTCCAAAAAAAAAAATAAAACGAAATAAATAAAAAAATAGATAAGCCAGAGGGTACACTGGGTTGCCTGTGGTACGTGCACCGTTTCAGACAATTTTTTTCAAGTTGGGGGGTCATTAAGACCATTTAAGGGGTCACCCAGAAGTCATACCAGCAGAGGCCCTTTGGCTCACAGATCCTCACACGTTCGTACGACGAAACAGATCCTTTTCTGAGGTTAAAAACCTGGCTACCGGCCTATTAATCAATCATTCGTCAGAAAGAAGAAATTCCTGTCCTCTTAAAAAAAAAATAAACACGCATTGCTTACGCGTGGTAGTGACGTAACACAGCGATTTATTCCATATAAAATGTCAACTGAGCTGTGTGTTGTCTTCCAGGAGATTCAAGTTGTCCTTGCGTAATATGTAGTTCTAACAGTGCACGATATTGTTTTGGTCAGTATTGTCTATCATTGTAGTGCCATGGTAGAAGTCTTGGGTAAATAGCCTGAGAAGACATGTGGTTACTAGCAAAGTACTGAACCCAGAAAGATTGAAGAAAATAAATGGGAAGTTATAAACATTGGCTTCTGGGATGACATGTTGATAGTTTTCAAGCTCCTTCACAACTTTTTTCACCACAAGTTTAAGCGTGCCCTCTGAGCAGCTTTGTAATACTAAAATTTACTAAAGTTAACATTATCCTGCGGGGTTAGTATCTGGATGGGTGACCATACCCCTTTGCAAAACAGAAGCATTGGACCGAAAATACTATTACATGTAACGCTAACAAATGCGAACTCAGCAAGGTACAGATTTTGTTAGCTTGCTTTATGCAAAACAAGAACATCATTCTAAAAGCTTATTCTACGCAAAAAGTAGGTTCTGGAGGTAATTTTGAGAGTAGAAATCAAGGTTAAATGCTTTACTATTGCCATAAAAACTATCCAGTTAAGCTCGCATATCATAAAACATGATGAATTCATAAAGGCCACCTTTTCCAGCGATCAATTTTTTGAAACAAACAACATATTTGCTATTAGAGGCAAAACCCCCTTCTATTTCATTACGTGCGTGAAGAGAAGAAACTCAATCGTGTCAAATATGCGCAATATTGCAACAAACTAACTTTCAGGATCAAACCGTTTACATGAAGAACCTTTTCCTTAAATAATGAAGCACAAAATACACGACAAGCTTTCTTTCAAATAATTCTTGGCTGTCACATTTCCAATTATTTTTTTTACCTGAAGACTGTGCAGAGTTGATCACAGATCCACGTAAGGTGTTCGATTCGTTCTCTGTCTTTGTTGCACCCATAAGTTACCAGAGAATTTTCCATTTGGTTTCAGTGTTCTACATAACAGCACACTTGGTAAAATATTATTTTAGAAATACAGCTCACTTTGATTTCGGCTCGACGGGCGACAGATTGTTGTCGAAGTCCATTACTCGTCGCTTTTGAGATTCCAGGTGTTGGTTTTTTACCGCCTGCCTAGTTTATCCAACTGACTTTCCATTATTGAGCTCCATAAGGGTATATTTTGTTTAAGGATCCACTAAAACGCCATTCGCGTTACATGACGTTCGACGCCATTGCCGGTTAAGTTTATCATTCTACTGTGTTCACCAGAGAAATCTACGCATTTCCACTACCCACTCTATCCTAAGAAAATACGAGCAGAAGGCTGTATGCACAAAGACACCACTTAGCTGGGGAGTGACAGGCAAGACTTTTACCGACACGGAAAAAAAAGAAAGGAAAAAAAGAAAAAAAAAAAAAGAAAACAAACAAATGAGATTAAGATTCCCATGAATGGGGTAGTCTCTAAAGAAAATGTGGTGCTGCGTCGGTAGGGAAGTAGTATACAAAAATTTGGGTTTCATCAACGGAGTTGATAATGTAAATTGGCCACCGTACAGAGATTCTAAAAGCTGACGTTTCGAGCGTTAGCCCTTCGTCAGAGCGAATCGAGAAATTGTGGGTTACATGTAGTTTTTATAGTAGAGTAGGAGCTATGCTATTGGTGGTAACATGGCAACGTGAAAAATAGGAATACATTAGTTAAATGAAAAGCGTTCGTTAATACCGTGAGGATTAAGAGTGCCGATTTGGAATGAATTTTTGTTCCAGATTCTTGCGGCTTTCCGTCGTACCTAGATGTAGGGAAAGGCCGCAGATAGCCATGTGTTTTATGGAGTGGTTAGGGAGATTAAAATGATGAACGACTGGCTAAGATACATCCTTGTCATTCTTCTCAACATTGGCGAGACAGGCAGACGACTAGGCGACCGATTCCGCGAACACCTTCTCTGTACGGTGGCCAATTTACATTATCGACTCTGTTGATAAAACCAAATTTCAATTAACAAATAAACAAATAAATCATTTAATGGCATACGATACTGGGTATGCCGTTTATTCAATCAGTCAACAAGACTACACAAAAATGTCTTTTGTCGCTTACAAATTAGTAGACCTACAAAACGTGGACACACATGGCATGCAAATGAGCTATTTTGGGGTTAATTAAGTGGTCCCTGGTCACACAATCCTTTACTCATAGTTCTCCGTTGATCAGGACAACTTCTGAGTACTGGATTTGTGAGCTCCTGGTTTGTCTTGTACCCCGGGTCTTGTACATACTTACACAAGTAACAGTTGCATCACGTTTTGTTGAATTCAATCGACTTGCCCATTGAAAACTTGCACTCAATCTTCAAAGAACTTGTTTTGGTTTGCTCTTAAAACAGTTTGAATTACCCTACATGTACAGTGCAGTTTTTATTCCAAATACATCGCACACAGTGAAAATTAAACGTTTCCTTTAAAAAAGAAACGGCATCCTTTAAACGATAACTTTTGAACCGGTTTACCTTTTTCTTACTGAGTTGAAGTATTAGTGCTTCGGCCGTGTTGTTTTCAAATCATTACAACAGCTTTTCGTGGATTGACGTCCACTTAAACTCAACTTTGTCTACCACTTTTAAAGGCGATAAATAGGTAGCGTGGTATAGGTAACTTTGTCGATGACTGCAGAAAATTAGTGATGTTTTTAAGGTGGCTCAAAACTGATTCGTTATTTTTTAACACTAGTTCTTTGATTGATCGAAACTACCACAATTTTTAGTTTGTTTCCTTGAAAAGGGTATCGAAGAGCCATCTTAAGTTATCGAAAATTAATGTGGCGCTGAGCCTACGGTATAGATTTGTTTAAAACTACCATTTTTGAGTTACAGGATTAAACGTGACTTAAGAGACTATGTTGTTGCTATAGTAACCTATTATGTCACAAAAGAAAAGATCAAAACTTGTTAAACAATAATTGGGCATTGTTTCCTTTTCAAGGAAAGAAACCAAAGATTGTTGTAGTAAAAAAAATAACAAAACCGTTTTGAGCCACCTTAATTTTAAGCTGCAGACTTGTGTTTCATTTAACACAAGTCAATATATATTTAACTTATAAACTTGAGAATTATTCAATAGTTTAAACAGTGACTGCAAAAAAGGGAAATTGAAATTAACGGAAGATGGCTTAAATACTTATTTCGTACTATGTTCTGTCTATAGGGTGTGGTAATTCTTCGTCCAACCAGCAGAACGATCAACGGATAGATTCAAACGCAAATGGACATTCTAATGCAAAGCATGCGAACAGTATGAAAAGCAATAGTGAAGAATCACTACTGCACTCAGCCGCTAAGGTTGGAGACGTCAATACTATTGAGAAAATACTGTCTATTGAACTTGACATTGATTCAAGAAACAGCAATGGAGCAACGCCATTGATGATTGCAGCTTCTAATGGTAGATTAGATGCATTCAGTGTCCTAATAGAAAGAAAATCAGATCCTACTTTGAAAAACAACAACGGGGAGACATTGCTACACTATGCTTCGCACGGCGATAATGATGTCATCATTGAGAAGCTACTGTCTCTTGGACTTGACATTGATTCAAGAAGCAGCAATGGAGCAACGCCATTGATGATTGCAGCTCGTGAGGGTAGATTAGATGCATTCAGTGTCCTAATAGAAAGAAGATCAGATCCTACTTTGAAAAACAACAACGGGTGGACATTGCTACACTATGCTGCGCAAGGCGGTAATGATGTCATCATTAAGAAGCTACTGTCTCTTGGACTTGACATTGATTCAAGAAGCAGCAATGGAGCAACGCCATCGATGATTGCGGCCCTTTGTGGTAGATTAGATGCATACACTGTCCTAATACAAAAAAAATCAGCTCCTACCTTGAAAGACAACGACGGGTGGACATTGCTACACTATGCTGCGCAAGGGAATAATCATGTCATCATTGAGAAGCTACTCTCTCTTGGACTTGACATTGATTCAAGAAGCAGCAATGGAGCAACGCCATTGATGATTGCAGCTCGTGAGGGTAGATTAGATGCATTCAGTGTCCTAATGGAAAGAAAATCAAATCCTACTTTGAAAAACAACGACGGGTGGACATTGCTACACTATGCTGCGCAAGGCAATAATCATGTCATCATTGAAAAGCTACTGTCTCTTGGACTTGACATTGATTCAAGAAGCAGCAATGGAGCAACGCCATTGATGATTGCAGCTCGTGAGGGTAGATTAGATGCATTCAGTGTCCTAATAGAAAGAAGATCAGATCCTACTTTGAAAGACAACAACGGGGAGACATTGCTACACTATGCTTCGCACGGCGATAATGATGTCATCATTAAGAAGCTACTGTCTCTTGGACTTGACATTGATTCAAGAACAAGCGATGGAACAACTCCATTAATGATTACAGCTAGTCGTGGTAGATTAAATGCATTCAGTGTCCTCGTAGAAAGAAAATCAGATCCTACTTTGAAAAACAAAAACGGGGAGACATTGCTACACTATGCTGCGGAAGGCGATAATCATGTCATCATTAAGAAGCTACTGTCTCTTGGACTTGACATTGATTCAAGAAGGAGCAGCGGAGCAACGCCATTGATGATTGCAGCCCTTTGTGGTAGATTAGATGCATTCAGTGTCTTAATAGAAAGAAAATCAGATCCTACTTTGAAAAACAACAACGGGTGGACATTGCTACATTATGCTGCGGAAGGCGATAATCATGTCATCATTGAGAAGCTACTGTCTCTTGGACTTGACATTGATTCAAGATGCAGCAATGGAGCAACGCCATTGATGATTGCAGCTTGTCGTGGTAGATTAAATGCATTCAGTGTCCCCATAGAAAGAAAATCAGATGCTACTTTGAAAAACAACAACGGGTGGACATTGCTACATAATGCTGCGCAAGGCGGTAATGATGTCATCATTGAGAAGCTACTGTCTCTTGGACTTGACATTGATTCAAGAAGCAGCAATGGAGCAACGCCATTGATGATTGCAGCTCTTTGTGGTAGATTAGATGCATTCAGTGTCCTAATAGAAAGAAGATCAGATCCTACTTTGAAAGACAACAACGGGTGGACATTGCTACACTATGCTGCGCAAGGCGATAATCATGTCATCATTGAAAAGCTACTGTCTCTTGGACTTGACATTGATTCAAGAAGCAGCAATGGAGCAACGCCATTGATGATTGGAGTCCTTTATGGTAGATTAGATGCATTCAGTGTCCTAATAGAAAGAAAATCAGATCCTACTTTGAAAAACAACAACGGGGAGACATTGCTACACTATGCTGCGCAAGGCGGTAATGATGTCATCATTGAGAAGCTACTGTCTCTTGGACTTGACATTGATTCAAGAAGCAGCAATGGAGCAACGCCATTGATGATTGCAGCTCGTGAGGGTAGATTAGATGCATTCAGTGTCCTAATAGAAAGAAAATCAGATCCTACTTTGAAAAACAACAAAGGGGGGACATTGCTACATTATGCTGCCCAAGGCGGTAATGATGTCATCATTGAGAAGCTACTGTCTCTTGGACTTGACATTGATTCAAGAAGCAGCAATGGAGCAACGCCATTGATGATTGCAGCTCGTGAGGGTAGATTAGATGCATTCAGTGTCCTAATGGAAAGAAAATCAGATCCTACTTTGAAAAACAACAACGGGGAGACATTGCTACACTGTGCTGCAGAAGGCGGTAATCAGGTCATCATTGAGAAGCTACTGTCTCTTGGACTTGACATTGATTCAAGAACAAGCGATGGAGCAACGCCATTAATGATTACAGCTTGTCGTGGGAGATTAAATGCATTCAGTGTCCTCATAGAAAGAAAATCAGATCCTACTTTGAAAAACAACAACGGGGAGACATTGCTACACTATGCTGCGGAAGGCGATAATCATGTCATCATTGAGAAGCTACTGTCTCTTGGGCTTGACATTGATTCAAGAACAAGCGATGGAGCAACGCCATTAATGATTACAGCTTGTCGTGGTAGATTAAATGCATTCAGTGTCCTCATAGAAAGAAATTCAGATTATACCTGGAAAAACAACAACGGGGAGACATTGCTACACTATGCTGCGGAAGGCGATAATCATGTCATCATTGAGAAGCTACTGTCTCTTGGACTTGACATTGATTCAAGAAGGAGCAGCGGAGCAACGCCATTGATGATTGCAGCCCTTTGTGGTAGATTAAATGCATTCAGTGTCCTCATAGAAGGAAAATCAGATCCTACTTTGAAAAACAACAGCGGGAAGACATTGCTACACTATGCTGCCAAAGGCGATAATCATGTCATCATTGAGAAGCTACTATCTCTTGGACTTGACATTGATTCAAGAAGCAGCAATGGAGCAACACCATTGATGATTGCAGGTCGTGAGGGTAGATTAGATGCATTCGGTGTCCTAATGGAAAAAAAATCAGATCCTACTTTGAAAGACAACAACGGGGAGACATTGCTACACTGTGCTGAAGGAGGCGGTAATCATGTCATCATTGAGAAGCTACTGTCTCTTGGACTTGACATTGATTCAAGAACAAGCGATGGAGCAACGCCATTAATGATTACAGCTTGTGAGGGTAGATTAAATGCATTCAGTGTCCTCATAGAAAGAAAATCAGATCCTACTTTGAAAAACAACAACGGGGAGACATTGCTACACTATGCTGCGGAAGGCGATAATCATGTCATCATTAAGAAGCTACTGTCTCTTGGACTTGACATTGATTCAAGAAGGAGCAGCGGAGCAACGCCATTGATGATTGCAGCCCTTTGTGGTAGATTAAATGCATTCAGTGTCCTAATAGAAAGAAAATCAGATCCTACTTTGAAAGACAACAACGGGTGGACATTGCTACACTATGCTGCGCAAGGCAGTAATGATGTCATCATTGAGAAGCTACTGTCTCTTGGACTTGACATTGATTCAAGAAGCAGCAACGGAGCAACGCCATTGATGATTGCGGCTTATCATGGTAGATTAGATGCATTCAGTGTCCTAATAGAAAGAAAATCAGATCCTACTTTGAAAAACAACAACGGGGAGACATTGCTACACTATGCTGCGCAAGGCAATAATCGTGTCATCATTGAGAAGCTACTGTCTCTTGGACTTGACATTGATTCAAGAAGCAGCAATGGAGCAACGCCATTGATGATTGCAGCCCTTTGTGGTAGATTAGATGCATTCAGTGTCCTAATAGAAAGAAAATCAGATCCTACTTTGAAAAACAACAACGGGTGGACATTGCTACACTATGCTGCGCAAGGCGGTAATGATGTCATCATTGAGAAGCTACTGTCTCTTGGACTTGACATTGATTCAAGAAGCAGCAATGGAGCAACGCCATTGATGATTGCAGCTTGTCGTGGTAGATTAAATGCATTCAGTGTCCTCATAGAAAGAAAATCAGATCCTATTTTGAAAAACAACAACGGGTGGACATTGCTACACTATGCTGCGCAAGGGAATAATCATGTCATCATTGAGAAGCTACTGTCTCTTGGACTTGACATTGATTCAAGAATCAGCAATGGAGCAACGCCATTGATGATTGCAGCCCTTTGTGGTAGATTAGATGCATTCAATGTCCTAATAGAAAGAAAATCAGATCCTACTTTGAAAAGCAACAACGGGTTTACATTGCTACACTATGCTGCGCAAGGCGATAATCGTGTCATCATTGAGAAGCTACTGTCTTTTAAACTTGACATTGATTGAAGAAGCAGCAATGGAGCAACGCCATTGATGATTGGAGCTCTTGAGGGTAGATTAGATGCATTCAGTGTCCTAATAGAAAGAAAATCAGATTCTACTTAAAAAAAAAAAAACAACGGGGAGACATTGCTACACTGTGCTGGAGGAGGTGGTAATCATGTCATTATTGAGAAGCTACTGTCTCTTGGACTTGACATTGATTCAAGACGCACCGATGGAGCAACTCCATTGATGATTGCAGCTTATCATGGTAGATTAGTCGCATTCAGTATCCTAATAGGAAGAAAATCAGATCCTACTTTGAAAAACAACAACGGGTGGAGATTGCTACACTATGCAGCACAAGGTGATAGTGATGTCATCATTGAGAAGCTACTGTTATTGGACTTGACATTGATTCAAGGAGAAGCGATGGTTTGACACAACTGAGGTAGGCAGCAATTCATGGTAATGAAAAAGGGGAGCACGCCACTAAACTCTAATAGGAAACAGCTCGAGTGCTAAGTCCCAATAGAAAATTCGCGATAAGTAGTGCTTTTTGTGGTGTTATCCTCGTAGGAAAGTCCTGGCCTTTCTTGATTTTTTGTCAAAGGAACAGTGTAATATGGTTGAAATCGGCAATCACCTCGGGATTTCAGACTGTGATACCGTCTTGCCAGTCAGTCGGTGCTATTAACACACTTTCATGACGTTTAAGTACTAACCCTTTAAGTACTAACCAGGCATATATGCGTGGCTAGTACTTAAAGGGTTAAAACTTGTAATATGCCCCCCTCCCCCGGGGAGGGGGGGGGGGGGGTTGCTACTCCCTTATAAGGGCTTAATGGGGACTTGCAGCCAGCCAGCGCATGTTTTTAGGGAATTTTGTCTTGGACAGGGTATCAAATTTATCATCTTTTGTCTTAAACTGGGTTAAATGTCTTAAACAGGGTATCAAAAATCGGAAGCTACTGTCTCTTGGACTTGACATTGATTCAAGAAGCAGCAATGGAGCAACGCCATTGATGATTGCAGCTCGTGAGGGTAGATTAGATGCATTCAGTGTCCTAACAGAAAGAAAATCAGATCCTACTTTGAAAAACAACAACGGGGAGACATTGCTACACTATGCTGCGCAAGGCGATAATGATGTCATCATTGAGAAGCTACTGTCTCTTGGACTTGACATTGATTCAAGAAGCAGCAATGGAGCAACGCCATTGATGATTGCAGCTCGTGAGGGTAGATTAGATGCATTCAGTGTCCTAATAGAAAGAAGATCAGATCCTATTTTGAAAAACAACAACGGGTGGACATTGCTACACTATGCTGCACAAGGCGGTAATGATGTCATCATTGAGAAGCTACTGTCTCTTGGACTTGACATTGATTCAAGAAGCAGCAACGGAGCAACGCCATTGATGATTGCAGCCCTTTGTGGTAGATTAGATGCATTCAGTGTCCTAATAGAAAGAAAATCAGATCCTACTTTGAAAAACAACAACGGGTGGACATTGCTACACTATGCTGCGCAAGGCGGTAATGATGTCATCATTGA
>NC_090884.1:67446718-67451718 GCF_036669925.1 Montipora capricornis
TTCTGGATAGTTTTGCTAGTATATCTTGCTTGTCGGCTTTATGACAAGAGGTGCTTCAAAAGAGGGTCGTTTCCTTTCGCCAGTAATTGTAGCAGGGCAACGAAGTTTCCTCTGTTAATTTCATAACTAGAAAAATCAACACGATCATCACGATGACCTCTAAAGGCCAGACCCTGCTTTGCCAGAAACTCTACCGCCAAAACAATCTGTCGTAGGATTTCTTTGTTCTCAATGGCATGATTGGCTACGGGCGTCGCCAGCTGGGAATCTACTCTATACCTGTCAGGATTCTCAAACGTTTGTTTGAAGAGGTCTGCCTGTTTAGTTGCGTATTTATGCATCACAGATTTCTCATGACAGTTGAGGATACCATCCTTTCCAAGTGCCTCAGTGTAAGATTTCCGGTACCGTACTGTGACCAATAAACCTGGTGTTGTTCCCTTGGTAACTTTGTAAGGGAATAAGATACAGTGACAACAAATACCACCTTCAAGTATGTAACTGTAACAAAGCCAGGGAAACTGTTTTAGCCATTTGGATTGAAAAGAAACTTTCCACGTCTTCTTTCCTTTGGTAACTTGATGAGAATGAAGTATATCGGACTCGGAAGGTTTGCAGTGAAATGTAAGGTATTGCATTCTTTTTTCATCTGTAATTTCGTGCGATAATCGTCCCAAAATATCCCACGAGCCTTCAGCAGCTTTCACAATAGTACCCAAATCGATCTTTGATCCTGTGGTTGAACCAGAAGTGCCAGTCACAGGACCTTTTGTAACTACATCTAAAATTTACAAAAAAAAGTTGTCTGTACATTCATAACCCTTAATAGGTTAGTCCTTTAAGTATTTCAAATAACCTCAATAAAATTGAACAAGCATACTTTTTATTTCACAAAATTTCAACTGACAGAATTTGAAATTGTCATACACACAAAGAAACAAATGCCATAGCCCGCTGATATTGTGCCATACAGGTCACATGAAAAATGTCTTGGTTAGACCTTCAGTATATGTTATTACACACTATTTTCTATAACACAACATAGTTATGCTTTCATATATAGCATATTTTTACTCTTAGCGACAAACAAAACTAACGTCATTTTCTTCCCCTAGAGCATGAATATGTTCTTCATCTTCAGAACTGCAAGATATTTCTAAAAACTGAAAGTGATTCAATTTTTACAAAATCAGTCTTATGTCTTTTCTTGTAAGGCTTACACCAACCAGGCACAGAACATTCAGTGAGCATGAAAAGGCTGTAATGGTTGCCACTTGATTGGCAGTGAATCCTACTCTGTTCAGTGATAATATTCTAAGATTTTTTATTTGCATTAAAAGTGCAGTACAACGACAGGTATTTATTTTGTGACAGTCATTAAGGATCAAGGTTTCAAGAGGAAAGGACTCAGTCAATAGGAAATTAAGGGATGATATCGGTTGCCCACTTAAATCCAAATATCTCAGATGTTTAGAAAATCCTAGTCTATTTTCTAGTAATGTTTCAGCCTCCTTTCTGATGTTCTCATTTCGATATATCTTATGGAAAAATATTTGAACCCACTGGAGTGTGACATGATGTTAATAAAGTTTTCTTCACTTAAATATCTTATGTGCCACTCATCAAGAAGGAAGCAACTCACCAGAGGATGTTATTATCGTTTACAATGTGCCTCCACCTTCTTGAGACCAGGCACAATGTTTTAAGAATTTCTTTAAAGCAGAAGTTTTTAAACACCTCGACCAATAGTTCATCAGGCAAAGCTGTGTGCAAAACGAAATTAATACCAGTCAGTCTTACTTGGAATTCCCCGGACTTATTGTATCATTTGAATTTACTCTTTCCTAATACTGGTCCGTTGGGTCAGCAAAATAAGTTCACCATTCAGATAAATAAAAATAAGAATATTCTACCTTCGATCTCGGACACTCCATCTTGATCGTCTGAGATGCTGAGTTTTGGTGGCTTGTTAGGAGGAGCAGAACAGCTGCTTTCTGTGTTTATGACAGTTCACTTAGTGAAGTATTAATTAATAACATGATCAATTTTAATGTATATTTCTCGGTTTAATGGAAATTTTATTTCTGCTTAACTTCCTGAATACCTTCATTACTCGCGGATTGTTCAAGCCTTGATTGCGCTGGACCTGAAAAATGTTTATATTCAAAAGAAATGATTTTCTGTTCAAGATGGCGGTGCGATGCAAAACGTACTTTGTTTACGAATTGCACAGTATGTCGAGGTTATTGACTGTTGAAAATAGTTATTGGTGTAAAAGAATTAAATTAAATGACTTTTTTTAAAAGGAACCACGAACTTACCTGATTTTTTTGTATAAAAATCTGTTATTTTCTTCATTTCCCAACGTTGAACACATTCTAGCAATACTCAAACATTCGCTTGGTCCCAATCCCACTCGTTTACTTTGAATGAATGTCACCTGTTCATCTCGCCTATTATATCCTTGCATACGGAATCCGCGCCCGCAGTGCGCGCGGCAGTCAAAACTGTGCTATCCTGTCAATCATTTGCCCTTTCACCGGAAACAGTCCATTTCAGTTGTGTGTAATTGACATTTGTCGATCTACCCCGTCGAAGTTAACACAAATAAATAGATTATCAATACGGTTTTGCCGTCTTCTTACACTTGATTCGAAAATACCAGCCTGAATTCGTCTTAGAATAGTTAGAAAAAGCACAAATAACAGCGAAAGCACAACAGCTTACGTTCGAATTCTGCTCGCCGACAACCTAAGTTTGTTGACAAAAAAATTGCCACTAAATGTTTTAAATGGTTTTCTGGCCCTTTATTAATAGCGCTCACGTGAATTTTAAATGAAGTATCGGGAGAGAAAAATTGCCAAGCTGATATTTGACATTTTCAAGTAACAAAAATTTGTATAAGCACTACAAAACTTTTACTGACCACCGTTGCCCGAAGGAACACCCTTCATAAGCTGCAAGGAAGCCGCTGATGAATTTTGCACAAAAACTTCGGCCCCTAACACCGGAAAGCCAGAAAGTTTTTCAGCGAAGGCCCACTAAGGAAGAGCTTTTAGAGATTGTCCTCCCACAGGTCGCCAGAAAGGTGCAAACAAGCAGTCAAAATTGTGTTTCTTGTATTGTGCGAAAATTTATTCAAAACTTTTCCCTCACTCCCAAGTAAGAACTTGCTGTGTCTTGCAATTCTACAGTGAATTACTATTAGGCCAATACGAGAATCAACATCAAAGAGGCACTCCCAGAGGTATTGGGGAAGAAGAGAACATGGCTAATTTGAACTGGAGAACAGAGTAACAATATCAAAATATTTTAGGGAACAAGGGAAGAAAACCAATTTAAATTTTAGGGGTCAAAAAGCTGGGAACAAGTTTGAAAGTAATTTGGGAAGCAAGGAAACACAAGCAAATATTTAAAGGGAAGAAGGACCCCTCCCACCAGGAGGACCTCATCAAATGTTCTGCCTCTTTCATCCAGCAGCTCAAACAAGCAATTCCAACAATTTTTGAATGACCGACATGAAAAGAAGACTCTCTTAGAGAAATAAATTATTTATGATAATTATCACTTTTGCATGCGAAACACTGCTCAGATGCTTATGAGCACCCTCATGCCTATGTTTGTAAAAAAGCATATGAAGTATTCCTTGCAGCTGGTTTAGGCATTGTTTCATCTTTCAACATTGGGCAAAACCAAATCAACTCCATTCTCAGAGTGCACTGGAGAAAGAAGCTAGAAGAAAAAACTGGACTTAATCCAATTCTCCCAAGGTAATCTTTACAGAACAAGATAATTGAAGGAACACTTTTAAATGCGAACCTTAAGCCTTTTAAACCAAGCGCAAACAATATTAATAGTCTTTAAATTCACAAAAGGTCAAACAGCATATTTTAGTCTCATATTCAATTAGATTTGGCTGCAATATTCATTAAAACTATCCAGAACTATTTACCATAAAATGTGGAACATTTCCTGCTTATCTAAATATGCCACAAAACGGCTCCAAAAAGCAGCCAGTTAAGTTTTTAGATAAAGATAGTGTTTCTATGGAGGTCTGACACCATACCTAAAAATTAAATAATTTGATGTGATCAAGACATTGAATGACCAAGCAATAAACAAACTGCAGCAATGAATGTTAGGTTCACAAAGTGGGAATGAAAAAAAGTATTCCTCAACTGATGTTTCAATTTGTATTTAAATTAATTTTCGATTAACAATTCAAGGGACTGACTTTTCACTGGCATTGATTTACATTTCCCTGATAAGTTTGAAAGTGAATCTGGCAACCACAGTGCTCTATGAAATGGGAAATAACTTTAACAAACCCTTTAAACTAATATTTTAAAAGGGACACCATTGTTGATGCCCTGCGAAGAACAAAGAATAAATTGAAAGAAGAGTTGGTCTGGAGTTTATCCACAATGGACAGTTAGTGGCTGCATTCACCAATGTAGAGAAGAAACACATCAAGTTTCTTCTCAAGCAACCAGGTGATCAAGGAGCTATTCAATTTCCAAAGAACTATGGTAGTGTACCAGTACCTGGGTGAATTCGGGTACCTGGCCTGAAACTGAAACTTGTGGAGCCAAACAACTTGTTGAGCTTAGTACTTAAACTGGGTAAATAACTATGTCTACAATTATTGTCTATTCAAACAACAGTTCCTCCTAATTTTATGTACCATTCACTTGTTGGTTCCTTAATAAGCAAATCGCTAATTCAATTAAGGATTCAAGTCCTTTCAAATCATCAAAGTTACTTTGCGCCACCAGGAACAAACGAAAAAATACAAGCACTGAAGAACAAACTGCTCAAGAATGCACAACTCCCTTTGAAACAGCAAAACAGGATCCTCGAGTCACTAAAAAGTGCTGCATGCTACGTGGATGTTTGTAGAACGATCGCAAGTTATAATCACTGAAAGAAAACTCCACTCCAGATCTGATAGACGATGGTCGTGCAAGACTTGCCAAGCACGTGCAACACCCAACAGGATT
>NC_090884.1:67456718-67466718 GCF_036669925.1 Montipora capricornis
TGACAGTGGCTTAGTAGGTTGTTAGCGTTAAGATACTCTCTAAGTTGATCGCAAACACATTTTTCAAATAGAACATAAATAAGTTATTTTCGTAAGCAGTGGAGAAAATAAATGTATTTCTGTTCATTGTGTTCTCATCATTGGTATTTTGGTTACACACTGCGTAACACATTTGGGCGGGTTCTTTTTTCGGAGTTCTTTGTTTGTCGTATTATTTAAATACGCTTATCACCTATTCATCTTCACTTTAGGGCAATTTAGTGCCTATCAGTTCGACCGTCTATTACTTTTTTATTTTCTCTTCTCTTTCAAGTTGCCAGACGTCCATTTTCGTCTTCTGGTTTTGCATCGGTTGCCTCTATTTCTTACGATGATGTCACTAATTTTCGTGCTCAAACGTCGAGGACCAGCTTCGGAAAAGCCAGTAATGACATGTGTTTCACCTGTTGAAAGTCTGGCCATTGGAGAACCGAATGCCCTTCCACCAAGTCCTATTTTCAGATCAATGTGTAAGCAGCTCCCAGACAAATCCTCCGGCACTACTGGGCAGCAGTAAGTCCATATCGGAGCATGATGTTCGTGCGACTATTGAAGGTATTTTCGATTTCGGCCATGTTCTTGTGGATAGTTTTGAATTTGAAAGTGCTCCGTCTAGTATACCCATAATTAAAGGTAGGCTCAGAGCCCATTATAACTTCTGCAATTCCTTTTATCAGTGTTCCTCACAAGGCTCTTTTCTGTAACAATACTTCTGCTTTGGCGCATGCTGATTTTGTAGGGAAAGCTGTTCAAGATTCTTTTTCCGGGTTCCCAATGTGGTTAACCCTCTATCCGTCTCTATTCAAAGTATTGGGAAAAAGAGGTTGATTTTGGACCTCCGTCATGTGAATAAGCACGTTTGAAAGAAGAAATTCAAGTTTGAGGACATAAGGAACGCGTCCATTTACCTTCCTACGGTTATTTTCATGTTTAAACTAGACCTTCATGTTTAAATTAAATTAGACCTTAAATCCGGTTATCACCATATTGATATTCTGGATGATTATCAGACCTTCGTAGGTTTTTCGTGCACCGGTTTCGTTAGCCGCGCACCGGTGGCTCAGTTGGTTGAGCACCGGGCTGTTACGCGGGAGGTCGTGAGTTCAACTCCGGCCGGACCAACACTCAGGGTTTTTAAATAACTGAGGAGAAAGTGCTGCCTTTGTAATTACATCTGCAAATGGTTAGACTCTCTAGGCTTCTCGGATAAGGACGATAAGCCGGAGGTCCCGTCTCACAACCCTTCTATGTTCATAATCCTGTGGGACGTAAAATAACCCGCACACTTGTCGTAAAGAGTAGGGCATGTAGTTCCCGGTGTTGTGGTCTGTCTTCTGTGGTGTATCATGGTTGGGAGGGTAAATGCTCGGAGATATTAGCTACACCAAGCTACTCTAAAAATCCGAGGGTAAATAAAGATATATGATATGATATATGATTCGTGGGTTGTTAATGGGGTTAGGAAGTTTTTTGCTTTTTCAGTACTCCCTTCGGGTTGTCCTCAGCCCCCTATATGTTCTTGTTTGATTTTGGCGAATTAACGCAGTTAGGATCACGGTTTACCTTGATGACGATCTTGTTTCCGCTCGCGTTTTTGCTCCCTGTGAGGTTGCATCCAAGTTTGTAAAGTCTTCACTTCTGTCGTCTGGTGTCCTTCCCATTCCTTCCATTTCTCATAAGATGTGGAATGTTGAGGAGGCTCGGAAGAGCTCCTCTTACGGAGAGCTCAAGGCTATTGCTTTGGGTTTGGAGTCCTTTTTGCACTTGGTTGAAGGGCACACTATATACATCTTATTCGATGGTTTAACATATAATACGCGCGGATATTTTGCGAGTTGCGTAGTATTTTTCCTAGCCCAAGCAATGAGCAAAATGTCCGCGAGTATTATATGTTAAACCATCGAATAAGATATTTATTATTCCACTACAAAAAGGTATTATTTTGCTTCAATTTTATTTGGTAAGAGTGTTTCTAAAAAAATGATATGCATCATCTGTCCTTCAGGGCGCTTACGAACGATGTAAACAGCACAGAAAGCCAGCCAAATGTCCTTTATTTGATTGTATAAACGAAATGACGAAGGACAAGCGATGACAAGCTAAACTCTCAGGCTTTGTATCGTGTTGAAAACAATTTCTTTCATTGAAAAAGTCCCGTTCCGTCCGTATTTGCTCTGTTCTAAACCGGTTAAACCGGAACACTACAATGCATTACCGTCTCATATTTTGCGCGTTCTCTTGACCAAATATGGTAAAATGGCGTAATAGTGGAATAATAATACATGGTATACTGACAATCAAAGTGTTTCTAAAATTGTTGAAATTGGAAGTATGAAGGAAGACTTGCAGTGTCTTGCGTTACGCGTTTTCTCTGTGCTTGCTTAACAACATCAAGTTGGAAGAAGAGTGGATTCCACGATCTGCCAATGATAGAGCTGATTTCGTGAGTATAATCGTTGACTGTGATGATGGCAAGTTAAGAGGGATTATTTTCTCATGGACGAGGCTAAGTGGGGTCCGCATTCCTGGACCGGTTTGCCAACCATGAGAACGTTCAGTTGCCCCGTTTTTATAGTAGATTTTGGTGTCCTGGGACGGAGAGGGTCGACGCATTTGCTGTTCCATGGGCTGGCGAGAATAACTGGCTCGTTCCTCCCATTTTTCTTATCCCCATAGTCCTTAATCACCTTGCCGCTTTTGGGGTTGAAGGCACCCTTTTTGTTCCCGCAGTATCCTCCCGCCCCTCCCCCCTTTTGAGAACGTCATCTCAAAATATAAATTTGCGTTATTTTAATCGCTTCGTGACTATTTCAACGTTTTTAATATGACAAGGGTGTGGTATTTCCTCAAAGATGACACCAGTCGGAACGGTACTCCATTTTAGGAGAGAAAATAAAAATTTATCCTCAAGTGCTTACATTCTTCATAAAACCAAAAACTTGGCTATTTCACGTTGTTGTTTTGCTGACGACGGCAACGAAATGGACAAATTAAAGTGAAAAGCGCACGTGCAGGGCGTGCAAAGCTATTGTGTTTACCCACTAAATATGCAAATTCGTGACCTTCTCGTTGCCGTCGCCGTTGCTTAAGCTCCCTATTGGAGAGATTAAGCATTGCGTTTGCGGCAAACGGCAAACGTCGGGCTAAAGTTTGCGCTTTGCCAAAAATGGAAGAAACTCGTTTTATATGAGCTCATTTCTTTGGTGTTAGCAGAAGGTATCAAGTAACTTTTCAAAAGAGAGAGACGAGTTAGAATGACATAATTTTCATGCTTTTATGACAAGCAGCAGCCCATCGTTTCGCGTTTGCCGTTTTACGTAAACGAGATGCTTAATAGAGAGATTAAGCATGACGTTTATTGCCAACGGGAAACGGGAAACGGCAGGCTCCTGCTTGTCATAAAAGCGTGAAAATTATCTCATTTTAACTTGTCTCGCTCCTTTGAGAAGTTGCTTGATATACGAAGCAAACAGGACAGAAATGAGCTAATATCAAGCAGGGTTCTTCCATCTTTGGCAAAACCCTAATTTCACTCCGACGTTTGCCGTTTGCCGTAAAGTTAACGTCATGCTTAACCTCTCTATTCTCTCTATTATCTCCGACGTTTTCTGCTTGGGCAATTATCCAGGTGCCCTTTTCAGATCGCTTAATTTCCGATCAGGGGTTATTTTTCTAAGAATTCTCTGCTAGGTATGGCCATTGTACCCAATCTTCCTTGTTTAGGGTTTGGAGTTGACTCGGTGTGTTTTTTGTGTGCGTTGCCTTGATATTCTTGTGATGCGTTGGCCACTTGGTATGATTTTATTTTGGGATGCACTTGGATCCCCTATTTATTGGACCACTTGGTCTAGCCTCGTTTTCTTCAGGAGGGACCACTTGGACCCTTACGACTTTTTTTTTTGCTCTGGGACGACTGGGATCTATTATTTTGTTTATTTTGTTTCTCTTGTCGTTTTCTATTTGTTTTAGTCACCTTTAATTTTCCCTGTTTTTCCTCGCCAGATGTTCAGGCGGCAGCCTCTGAGAGTTTTGGCACACAGTGTTGCCAGAAGATCTTGTTCTCTGCATTGAATCCAAGAGCTGATAACTGGTAGCTGTTTAGAGAGTCCTCGTTTCTCCCTGTTACATCCATTACTGTTTCCTTATACCTCATACCTCAATCATTTGCTCGACTCGTGGTTTAGTAGTTGGACTGTTCACAGCGCCCTTTATGCTATTAATTGGGTTCATAAATTAGCAGATTTTAAAGATTTGAACCCTTGTGACAAGTTTCTTGTTCAATCAATTGCTGAGGCGTCAAGTAGTATTCCCTGTAGGCCTGTTAGGAAGGCGGAGCCCATTACCCCGGAAATCACAGGCTTGATTTTGAAGCTTTACGGGCCTGGGCAGTAAAAATGTGCTTGATGTTAGGTTTGTCAGCATGTGTGTACTTGCCTTTGCGGGTTTTTTCCGTATTTCTGCGCTTCTATCTATTTGGAGGTTCAACATTGTCAATGAAGAACGTTTTTATAAGATTTTAGTCGAAGTCAGCAAGGCCGATAAGTATAGGGAGGGTTCCTGGGTAGAAATAGCCAATACTGGAAATTTCACGTGCCCATATGCTTACCTTAAGGACGGTGCCTACTAATTCAAAGGTATTTTTGCGCGGTTTACTGACTATGCGGGAAAAGCAGATCTTAACAAGTGTTCAGTATTGAAATCGAAAAAGAAAATTGGGGTAACTACGCATCTTTTAAAGAGAATTAACCAACAAAATTTGTAAAAAGCTTTAAAGTGCAAAGCAATGTATGGGGTTCTTTTCCTAATTGAAGCTTAATTATCTCTGAAAAATGCGTGGTTACCCCCAATTTTCTTTTTGGATACCAAGAGCACTTGCTAAGTTCTGCTTTCTCCGCAGTTTTAAACCGCGGAAAAAATACCCTTGCGTTAGTAAGCACCACCAACAGGACAGTACGTGTAATAACAATAGTAGGCACCGTCCTTAATAGATATTTCGTGGTGGCTAGGATTCCTCCGTGTTTGCAAGACTATATTTCAGATCCTTTAGGTATGATAAGCGTTCTAAGGGTAACGTGCTGTCTTCCAGGCCTCTTTCCCTCGGGAGTTGACCCATGTGTCTTTAGTAATCACAGCTTTAGGTCTGGTTGAGCTACAGAAGCTGCAAATCTGAATGTTCCAGATCGTCTCTTTAAAATTCATGGCATATGGAAGTCCGAATCAGCTAAAGATGGATATGTTTGTGATAAAGTCGACTCGCGGCTCCTTGTGGCGTTGAATATAGGGCCTCTTTACATGAGCCCGGGTTGCCTTTTACCTCGGGTTGAATCATCGCGGCGGGTAACCCTTTTGCAGTCAAATGTTTATAAGCGTTTACATGAAAACAGTAGTCAAACCGGGTCAGCCCCCCTTGCCGGGTAACCCTTCTCAAGACTCGGGTTGACCCGGCTAGAAGGGTTGAAATTTCTTCAATTTCTTCATGTAAACAGTAGCGTATTTGACCCGGGATTATTTGAACATCACTTTTTTTGCGGTTCAGCGTTCTTGCCCATGCGCAGCCTGTACCAAAATGGCTGATAACCTTAATTAACACAAATGGATGATTGTGATGACTGCATGGTTCGCCCGCCATTTTCCTCACTGACAAATAGTCACCAGCCCTTTCAACCCAGCGAAAAGGGAACTGACCCGGGTCAGCCGAGAATGACCCAACCCTCACCCAGCGCGGGCTAGTGTAAACGTAAAATTCGACGCTGAACTGACCCGGGTCGGTGTCCAACTCGGGCTCGTGTAAAGAGGCCCTATATAGCGTGCAGTGTTTTATCAGATATAAAGACACTGCACGTGACTTATGAATATTAATGAATTTCAGCCATTACAAACTTCTGGGTGGATCCTTCTTCCAAACTTCTTCAACAAATTTTGTCAACCAAAAAATTCAACGACTCTGCCGTCATGTTAACAATGTTCTTATCTAGACTTCGGATTTTGTCCCGTTCCACGTCGAACCCTGCTTCTTCGTTAGCTGCTTGTTTGTTCCGCCCTGCATTTTGCCACTGTGCAAAAATAAACGACCAATTTGTGACATATCGTGTTGATTTTGGAAAGAATTTTTCCGACAAGGCTTTTTCTTCATCGGCAGTTTTCAATTCTCTGAACTTTCTCTTACGCAGCATTTTTAACCAACCATCAACTGCAACAAAGAAAGGACTGAAGAAATAAAACATGCTTTTAAAATTACCATACTGCTTACAAGGTCCACTTGTTTTTCTTGTATGCTAATATACTCCCCTCACAATTTGAACCTTTGTTCGGACTCCCGAGGGACACGCTTTTTGTGGAATGTTTTTGAAACCGTTCGAAAAACTCCCAGCACGTGTTTTATCTGGTCTAAAAACACGAGGCGTAGCCGAGTGGATAAAACACTGCTGCTCGTCTTTTAAACATTACTTCCTTGTTATTGTATCACATTGGTGTGTTTTATTAGTGAGAGTTTAGAACATAAAGAAGTTATTTTCGGAACGCAGTTTAGAAAATAAGCCTTTTTAGAGACATCACTGCCAAGCCGGCCACTTCTGCTGGAGAGAACAGAACAGCCACAACACCCGGCAGGTACAAAACACAGGTCACAGGTCATTGTTTTAGGCCTAAGGTTAGCTTTTATGCATGTTTAGGATACTTTCTGTATTAGTAAAACAATGACCTGTGACCTGTGCCCTGTACCTGCCGCACAACACCGGGGACTCCATCCTCTACTCTATTCGAATAGTGTGTGGGTTCTTGAACGTCCCACAAGGAACTTATGAACATAGAATTTGTGAGACGGGTACTACGGTTTATAGTCCTTATCCGAGAACACTTGAAAGTCTAACCATTTGCAGATGAAATTACAAAGGCAGCACTTTCTCCTCAGTTATTTTAAGATCCTGAGTGTTGATCCGGCCGGGCTTCGAACCCGCGACCTCCCGCATGGCAGCCCGATGCACCACTTTCGCAAAGTACTTCAATTTCTGAAAATGCTACTTTAGACTAGCCCATTCAAGTGCAAAATTAATAGCTCGTTGGACAGATTTTCACGTTTCGTTCACGCACAGGTTGATAAAATCTTCACTAACTTTTTTGCGATCAGCGTGTAGAACAGAGCATTGAAAACTACCTGGCGAAATATGCTTAATTGAGCAATATAAAATTCGTGACGAAATAACTCAAACAGGTTTGCCTAGCAAATTGGGCCAGGTCGAGTATCAGGCCTTTGTCCAGTGCTCGGTTTTCGAAAGGGCTAAAAGTGACCAGTGAAATCGTTTCACATGAGGCATCTTTCTAGGCGCACAAGCATACATGATTGTCATTTTTGAATTACGTTTCAAAGGAAGAATTTTTAAGAGTTTGAAGCAAATTCACAGAAAGTTGGATCATCAGTTAAACGAACGCCTAAAATTTAAAGGAATGTATTTGCATTTTCAGATAATTCTGTACACTCTCCCAACAACTCGATGGTCATTCAATGGAGAATACGTTTTATTTGTAACCTCGCATAATAGAGGAATAACTACTTAGAATCGATTAGACGAAAAACAATTCGATCCACCCTGTAGAAATCGACCGATCCCAGTGGTCTTTCCACAACAAAATGGGAACGATCTCTGCGTTCTAACGACAGGATTTTCACCTAAAATCAGGCTTAACCCTAACTCTAACCCCTCGCATACATAATCTCTTTAGCCAAGGGCTAGCAACGGTCCTGCGCGCATTTTTAGAAAGCTCCATTAACTTTAAGAACCATATCGTCCGTGAAAACGCCTAAAGCCATTTGAACACTTGGGACGCTTGTCTTTATGCACGTTGGAATAACAAGTTAAACATGGCTTCAAGGGCACGAAAAAGGTCTCTTGATTCCTTTAAGCCGCGCACCGTGTCATGTTAACAAATTATGTTACCGATGATCCACCCTCCTACATTGCCGTTTCGCCAAACTTTACTCAACTTCCAATTGCTTTCGTTTGATCATCGAATGTAAAATATACCAATTATGTGAAGTGTGACACCACACCTAGTCTGTTGCGGGTACAGTTGAGAAAGAGATATATATTATGTAATTACATAATTATGTAAGGAGAAGGATTAAAATGGGTAAACCTGCATGGTTTGATTCTTAGATCTCTGTCATACAGAGTCCCTCCTTTTACCAATTCTGCCGTTGCAGTAGCCGCTTCTTTACAAACTCCCTAAAAAAGAGCTCACGCAAGGACCACGACGACGGCAACGTACGAGAACGCTGTGTAAAAATATTAAAAATATTATTATTTCTCGTTTTTGTCGTAATTTCGCAATTACTCCTAAGTCAATCCGCATGTACAGCGTGGATCAACATTTCAGGAATAAGTGCGAGTGAAAATCGAAAATTTATCGTCAGGTGCTCGTGTGCTCCACTAAACCATAAATTTGGTCATTTCAGGTGGTTGTCAGGATTAGAGGACAGACGGGACATGTCCGAGAATAGGGAGCTTAAGATAAGTACGCGCGTTTTGAGACGCGGACGGCAACCGGAAGTGAGCTGTTTTCCCTTTTAACTTTTCTTCACCCATCCACATTTGCATAGCTAAATATCTTACCTCCATTAAAGATGATTGGTATAATATCTGGGAGACATCACTGTCCTAGCACGCGAAATGTTTTCTTCCGGTTGCCGTCCGCGTGTCAAAAACGCGCAGGCTTAAGCTCCCTACGCGTACGTACGTGCGGGGCCTGCAGAGCTTTTGTTTCACGGCGCCGTCGTCGTCCTTGTGTAAGCCCCTTCATAAGCCTCAGGACAGGAGGTCGATTAACAGGAGCCTAGTCATTTCCCACATCTCTACTTGAAGCCACCATTTTTCAAAAATCTTTTTCTCGACCCTCACAGCTTTTCTGCCAAACATTGGTCTTCCAGCCAAACAATGCACAATCACTATGGTTACGCCAAATTACACTAGAAAGATGGACGACTTACATGAAAATCAAGAAATAACCAGGTCTAAGGAAACTGGCTACCATTGTTTATCCCTTGTCAGACGCTCGTGATCTCCTTCGTACGGTATTAGTAACAAAGGCAACAATTTCAGTGGAAAAAAAGGTTTCGTCACGGCTACGTCGTTATGTAGTAAGTCTGAACTAGTGTTTCGTTTATTAATTTACTGTCGACATTAATTAACATGAGCACAAAGAGAATTGTCCATGTCGCCGCAAGCTCAGGTCTTCTCGGGCTTTGTTAATGATTGAAATGACTTCCGTTCCGCACATAGACATTCGTTATCCGTGATAATAGAGCATCAGTAGTCCCATTACACTGATCCCGTAGTAGCCTCAATTTGAGGAAAATATTTGAGCTCAGAAGCGCAGGTGTGGTTTGTGCTTGATCATAAATCTGCCGCAAAAAGAAAGAAAAAGATTAAAACTGAACCAAAAGTTGCTGATAGACGGACGATTTACTCGATATATACACTTTAAAAAAGAAGACAAAAAAAGTAGAAAATCTTGAAACGACTGATTCGGGAACAATCGAAATAGGCCATATATTGCTCGTTTTAACCAGCCCTTACTCCATGTCGAACAGAATTGTTCAAAGTTTGAACCCAGGAATAACATAATTGAAGGAATTTGATCCACCGGGTAAGGACTGTTATTTAGGACTGATGTTTCAACAATCTTGAGTGGAAGTCAACTTCAGAGTTAAGTAAAAAAATGAAATGAAATGAACTGAAAGTCAGGAAAATCACCACAGTCAAGTACTGTAAATCCTCCATTAAGCCCCCTGCTTGGAGGCTGTTTCAAGCACATTTGAGGGGGGAGGGGGGGCCTAATAAGAAAGGGGGGCCTTATTAAATTTAGCGAAAGGCCTTAGTGGTAGAAAAAGAAAAAAGAAATAAAGAAACTAGAGTTGGGCCTGGCCAAACGGGAAATGTTTGGTCACCAAACATGCTGATGTTAA
>NC_090884.1:67471718-67489218 GCF_036669925.1 Montipora capricornis
AAAGGACCTCCAGTTATCTGGATTAATCCCAGAGGACACAAACAACATAGAGAAGGGAAATGGCCATGCAATGTCAGACCTGCTGTTCAGTGGATAACTGACATCATAAAGGATAGTGAGTGAGTAAGTGTTTCCCTCACCTTTTTCTTCCTCTTTTCCGTTTTTATTTTATTTTAGCACAATTAACCTTTAAGCAGCTCTACTTTTACTTTTAACTTCAAAAGTATGATGTTGAATGAGAGCACAAGTAAATGCGAACTTTCAAAAAGCGCTGGTCAGGATTTTCTGGCACATTTTACTTTCCTGAGTGAATTTCATGCACATATTTGCCAATGATTAACACAAACCTTTCCAGAGCTCTGCAACACAGAGGTCCTTGTTCGCAAAGGCCGCTCACGACTCACTATGTCTCTTGTAACATCAACTTCTGCGTCTACAAAAAACCTTTGTTCCTAATAAAAATTTTAAAAAATTACAGTACAGTATTTGGAGATATATTAAGAAAGCTTCAATTCAAAACAATGCAAACAAGAAGAACAAAGGCAAGAGAGAAACTCAACTGCATAATAAATTAATATCATAATATTGTTACACATGTCATGTATTATTATCATCATTTTGGAGTTGACAAATTATTTGTCTCCTCCTTCCTCTTGAACTGATTTTTGGTACTTATCAAAACCCCAGCTTCCAAATCGTCATCAACTTTAATCGTGGTTTTTTTTTTGTAAGACGCTTAGCCTTGATGGCTGCAATCTTCTCAATTGACATGGCAACACTCAAAGACCTACTGTAGCTATAAAAGGTATTTGAGGGTAAACAAGCTTTCCAAACTAACAAACGCTGCAAAATCACTTGATACATGATCATTGTCCACTGATCACATGGCATACAAGGTCAAGGGAAATTACACAAACTCAGTGTTGGAAATAACAGTCGGTCATCGGACATTGTCCCACCAAATTTTGAAAATGTCCGGCCAATTTCACATTATGATCGGACACGATGACCGATATCTCACCAGCACATCTTGAGTTATCTTCTTCAAGGTGTTGTCAGTCAATAAATTATGTCCGGTCCAATTTGTCAAATGTCCGACCAAAATGAAAATTTGAAAGGACATATGTCCTGTGAATAAAGAAAAATTATTTCCAGCACTGCAAACTGGTCACTACATTCATAATTTGTGAGACATCTACAGTGTTATATTGATATTAGTATTAACCCTTTCACCCCTAAACCAGCCATACTTGTTATTTTACTCTGTCTAACGCCAGATGATTTTATTCATCAGAGGGGAACCCCCAGGAGTCAATGGGTTAAAGTCAACGATTTTACTCCTTTAAAAGAAAACTGTACCTGATTTGTTCAGTGGTAACAGTCCCCTCCTTGTGACCTTCAAGCCGAGCCTCCAACCTTCATCAATCCATGAATTGAAACTGATGAGAAGTTGGTACACAAGGTAGAACAAGCATTGCATATAATTATCACTGTCAAATATAACATCTAAAAACATTCTGCGTCATTAACCAGTTTCAATTGACAACTGGACTGGATGACCAGGCTAAAATTGGGTGTGCATCACTGAGATTCTTAAAAATTCCTCAGGAAACACAAAGGTGACACTCATCTTAACATTAAATAATTAATTATAACTTTGAAAAAAATAATTGACAAAATTACCTTATCAAGCCGTAGCTGTTCTGTCTGCAAAAGATAAGCACATGAAACATAGTTTAGCTTTGGTAACAAAACCAAACTGACTTGAAAAAAAAAATGACTCAACTGCCTTTCATGCTCCAAAAAGTCACCGGAGATAAAAGCAGTTTCCATCTACTGTCAGGCCACAGGCCAAGGAAACCCATTCACAGGCTATTCATTTCCACTGGTTTCTGCTCCTAACTATTGTGTTCACCCAACCATCACTTACATTGATTGAAAAGAAAAACAACTGACAACTGTCAGTTCTCACACACAACTGGGAGCCAAGCAAGCCGAACACTTAGCTTGTCATGACCTTTATTAAGGACGGTGCCTACAAATTCAAAGGTATTTTTGCGCGGTTTACTGAAAATGCGGGAAAAGCAGATCTTACCAAGTGTTATTGAAATCCAAAAAGAAACTTGAGGGGAGCTACGCATTTTTCGAAGATAATTAATCAACAATATTTGTAACAAGAGGCCATATTTGGCCTATCCTCTGGCCGATTCCTGTTTTATTTAAGAAATGCTAGGATGAAGTTGAATCATCTTTGCTGGTGTTTTTTTTTTTTTGTAAAAGGTTGGTTTTTAATAAGTAGGAACTTCAATCTTCAAATCAGCAAATACCTGATGAAACAAGTTCATACATGTAAATGCCTTGAAGGTAATAGTTCATAATAAATATGTATTCAAATTTTATCTTGTCAGCCTCACAAATGTTTGTAAACGTTGGAATGCTGACGTCACTGAAGAAACAGGAAGTCATTTTCGTGAGCAAATGTATATTATAGGTCGAAAATTTACTAATACATTTATCCTGGAAATGTATATGGGGCAAAGGTTGAATCACAGGTCATCACTCCTGTACTTTTGGCATGAAGATTCACTTTCACCTTTACTCCTCAAATGGTGACATATTTAGGTAAATCATTGATTGTAAGATGACTGTTTATACACCAGCCACGGTAGAATTTAGTCCCAATGTTCACAATAGCAGCTAATGTATTAGAATCCCAGTAACTGCAGGGCTTGATGACAGAGTAACACAATGAATATAGTGCCAGTGATGAAATGGCACATGAAATGAATCATATATGAACTGCGGATATGAAATCAAGTGAAGCTATGATCTTCCCAGTTATGAGGGCAATCTTTGCAATTGCGTAGAGAAGCCTGAAAAATTCAGGACTTCAACGGGGTTTGAACCTGTGACCTCGCGATTCCGGTGCGATGCTCTAACCAACTGAGCTATGAAGCCACTGACGTTGGGAGCTGGTCATTTGTGGGTTCTAATGGTCCCGTGAGGAATGAATCAGTGATGAAATGGCATATGAAATGAATCATATATGAACTGCGGATATGAAATCAAGTGAAGCTATGATCTTCGCAGTTATGAGGGCAATCTTTGCAATTGCGTAGAGAAGCCTGAAAAATTCAGGACTTCAACGGGGTTTGAACCCGTGACCTCGCGATTCCGGTGCGATGCTCTAATGATCATAGCTTCACTTGAATATAGTGCCAGTGGACAATACTGCTTACGAGGACAAAAGCTGTTGTTTTCAGCAATATTAAGATTAACTTTAACAATTTTTATTCCTTTTACCTCAAATATATCACTGATCTGATACAAACTTTGAATATACTGGACTAAACTACTTACAGATGGTACTTCTAAAAGAACGCATACATGTCCTTTCAGGGTGACTGTTTCCATACAAATCTCTACCATGAGAATCAAATATTTTAAAACACCATTATTACAACAATAGAATGATTCCAACAACAATGCATCTTACTCCTAAAATAAATGAGGTATAGCTTTGAGCCATAAGCGATTCGAAAGCTCCAAGAAAAGACATACAGTAATGGTATCCCTCGATTGCACTATTACCATGAATATTTCCAGTGTAGCTCTCACTGTAAGAAATTTGTTAGGCAGTATCAAACACTCTTAACATTGATGGTAACTCTGCCAACAGCAAAAAAGGCAGCTGAATGATTACCAACATCCATTATTTGTATCAAATCATTAGGACAATAAATCCGCCCATTGTTGTGGTATATGAAAGAACTCAAACTCATCGCAAAAACACTGTTGTCCAGCATTTTGACGAAATACTCTAAAGTTGCCTTGGCTGTAAGGTGCTCAAGATTATAGTTTTACTGGGGTCCACAATGGGACCAGGGTTCTTCTTTATATCGGAACTTAGTTTGAACTTACAATAATTAATTCTGTGGTTATGACTCGTGAAAAGCGACGAGGGTAAAACACATGTAAACAAAGAATAATATTTTTTAACTTTCTGCATCTCTTTAATTAAATCTTTTTCGATACCACTTCGATTTAAATTTAACATAGCGATGAATTTTAGACGACATTGGTGTATTTTTCCGAATTTTATAAAAAACAAACGCTTACAGCTTTCGATTCTTCTTCGACAGTCGCTTTAGCTTTTCCACTGGTACTGTATTCCAATAAATTCTTATTGCTGGTGTAAACAAACATCTCATAACGAGACCTGATTCCAAGTTTCTTCGTTAACTTTATTGGAGCCGTTGAATAATTTCGTACACTTGAATGTAACTGTTTCACTTCAGGCAGCATAATATAGTCTTCAAATGAATTAGAAACCGTTTCTCAACATCGTATGAGTGTACATAAACTTACATACAGCTTGCCGATGATCCATGCGATGGTTGTTATTATAATGACACTACTGAAAAGTACAATCGTTAACGTTCCTCTAATTCACATTTCAAAACAAATAATTACAAGAAACAGAAACATTATCATAATACGGATCCCGGTACATACTTGTTTTGCTTTCACATGGGACTCGCGCTGTTAAATTTTCAATATGGCGTCTTCAAGGTTCTCTTTACCTCTCAGATCAAAATGTTCGTTCTTTCGTCGATCAACGTTATTCTTAGTTGCAATAGTACACACTTTTGCATGGTTAGAGGTTTCCGTTTCCGTGATACTTCTGACATTTTTCACTTTCAAAACTCTTTCATCACATTCGCATTTTGTGTTCACAGATAAACTTGATCTCAACTCATGATCACTAGTGCCATACTTTGGAACATTTTGGAATCCACTTTGCATGCAACTTGGCAATATTTTCGGCTCACTGACCGATTCGTTCCTGTACCGTTCGATATTTTTTCGCGTGCATTCATTCGGTGCACTTTTCTCTCTGTCCAAATAACGTCACCTTCTTAGAACCCTCATCATAACAGACCCCTCTTGAAAAAATCGTGAACACTATTTACAAACTGAATGGAATGTGTTGAATATCCTTTAAAATACACAAGCTACAAAGCTGCACTGAAAAAACTCATGAGGGGTGGGTGGGAGGGGCAGGTCTGGCAATGGCGAATGGCCAAAAACCATCAGACCTGAAGACCCCCCACACACTGGACCCCGTTCTCCCAGCTGTGTGTGAGAAAAATATTTTCCGCCTTATTCGTTCCTCAGCCAGAGAAAAACTCACTTCTTTGCTCCCTGCGGTATTAAGCCTGATTAGCGACGCAAGCAGAAGCCATGCATAACAACGCTTATTTCACCGTGAAACCGAGGTTGACGCAAGCACAAGTTCATGGATCAAAAATGTTCCTTTTTCGTGTGTTTGCGCTTATGCTTGTGTTCGCTTGCGTTGTGTGAAAACGAAACACAGCATAAGCACAAGGGAATGGGCCATTTCCAAGCTGCTGTTAGTCTAGGTTTCGAAGTGAGTCTTGGTGCTCAACTATTGTAAGGGAAATGAGTTTGATTTACATTTGAATGGTGGTGCACCAGGACTCGTTTTGAAACTGAGACATGCAGCAACTCGGAAATGGGTTTTTCGCCCTTGTCACACGGCGGCCATATTGTCCCGGGAGACCAAAAAAGCTTTGTTTTACCACGCCAAGCCTCGCAGTGGAAACCATGGAGGTGAGGCTTGCCGTGGTAAAACAAAGCCTTTTTGTCTCCCGGGACAATATGGTCGCCGTGTGACAAGGGCGAATTGAAGAAAAGAGTAAATTCATGGCCTGGCTTAAAAACGAGGCTGATGTGGGAAATGGGCTATTGAATTACCATTCTCGCTTATATAGTTTCAGATGTCATTGTTTAATAAGATTTAAATGGACGTTTTCAATTCTTTATGAAATGCTGGTTTCTTTAATTGATCATGTTAAGACTTAGGGCCCTTTTCTTCTGTCAGAACTGGCCGGTCAGACCCGTCTGCTTGCAAAGAAATGGAATAATTTGCACGATAATCCCTTGAATTCCTCTGGAGGAGTAAACATCATCCTTGAAGTGTGTTAATTTGAAGGCGTGGTAAAGTTAGTCCTTCCAAATGCCCGGTCTGGCCGGTCAGTTCTGTCAAATGGAAGGTGTCCTTAGTCTTTTCTTTTTCTGTAGTCATTTATTTCTTGTTGATATTTTCGTGTTCGTTTCGTTCCAGGGATTAGCAGCAAGTATCGTCTTCTACCTCTTCATTCGCAGATACCAAGAGAAGATCAGCGCCGCGTGTTTGAGCCCGTACCACCAGGAGTTACAAAGGTGGATAATGACTTCTGTCATTTAGTGTGCAGTGATTTGGGATGCTGGTGTAGTTGCAGAAACAAATTAATTTATAGAGAAAAACAGAAGGGCAGTGCGAACGCTATGTCCCACGAGGACACTCGAACCCTTCGCCCAAGAATACCGTGATGTTTAAACACGAAGACGCACTATAAAATTGGTGGCTTCACGCTCTGCTTTCGTTCGAATTCATTCAAGCATAACTGATTATCCAAGATGTTGATCAACAAACAACAACACAGAGACGGAAGCCCTAAAAGATATTTCTAGCGCGAGAAAAAGGGACTGGGCATTAAAAAAAGAACGACGGATAACATTTTATGACATGTTACGGACACATTGCCATAAGGAGCTTTTTTTATTGCACAAATTATCACAGAGCTCGGTTGCGTCCATGGTTGATTTGTTGCGCGTATTACCGCCTTCTTGCGCAACAAATTTTCATGTTGCCAAAATTAAAGTGACGTCTACTTTTTGCAACATCAAAATTTGTTGCGCAAGAAGGTGGTAATACGCGCAACAAACCATCTCAACTTGCAACGCAACATTGTTGCGCGACAAGTTGCACGAAAATTGTTGCCCGTATTACTGGACCTTAAAGGGAATTTTCGCGCGCACTCGCAATTTTTTTTTTTGCTTCATACCATTCCAAAAAGTTGTCGAGGACAACCCGTTTCTAAGGCACATTTTGTTTGATGACTGTAAATCAGTATAAGAGCGCTGTAAACTGGGTTATTTTGAAATTCTAGCTGAATTGATGTCGAACATGTATTCCTCGGCGATCGAGAGCTAAGTTGCTGAATTTGTTTTCTTAGTATTTATTCAATTGATAACCTAATCGCTTACCTCGACAAATGAATTCCTAAATCATCAACTCTTTGTCTTGTTGTTTTGGCAGATAATTCTTTCAACCAACATTGCTGAAACAAGCATCACCATCGATGATGTCGTGTTTGTTATCGATTCTTGCAAGTATGTGTGTGGTAACCTGACTAACGTTATATGTCCCTTTTTGGATGCGTCAGTATTGAATGCTTCAAGCTCAATTTAATTTGATTTGAACTGCTTTAAGTTGATTTCAGGTCTCCTCAATTATTAAAGCATTGAGCCTTTGTTAAAGGGGTATTAGAGCCCTATAAGTTCTCTCAAATACCAACAACAATCGTTATACAGCGAGCGCTGGAGAGAAGCACGCGAGGCCAAGAAGGAGGTGGTGGTCTCGCGAGTTAGCCTCGCGTGTCCTATGGGTTTTTCTTCTCGCTTCAATTTGTCGTTTTCTCCAGACCTTGTGAATCAAACATCGTGATCGTGTTCGACCTCCTACTAAGCTCCGCCTCGATATGAAGTTAAATACCCGAATGCACCGTAACTAGCAAGGCGGTAAACTACTAATAAGTTATTGTATTGTTTTCGTTTGAAATAGCGAGTATTTTTTTCTATTTACTTCAGGTGGAGAACAGGAACGTCCAACTTCGATACATTTAAGTTACGGCGTGTTTACAGACTGAGTTAGAGCTGTATTAGAGAGGTTTAGCAAATTTTTCGTTTACAAGAAATGTCAAACGACAGCATAGTTAATGTTCTATGACGGCAGGCAGCTGCTTGTCGAAAAAGCTTGAAAATTCTCTTATTTTAACTTGCTTTACTCTTTGGTGAATTGTCCCAAAACCTATAGCTAACAGCAAGAAAATCAATTTAAACCAAACAAGATTCTTTGATGTCAACGAACGAAATGATATATGAAATGAATCACATGTAATACGGCGGATATGAAATCAAGTGAAGCTATGATCCTCGCAGTTATGAACGCAATTTTAGCAATTGCGTAGAGAAGCCTGAAAAATTCAGAACTTCAACAGGGTTTGAACCCGTGACCTCGCGATGCCGGTGCGACGCTCCAACCAACTGAGCCATGAAGCCACTGATGTTGGGAGCTGGTCATGTGTGGCTTTGGCAAAACGCAAGTTTCATCCCGACGTTTCCCGTTTGCCTTAAACGCGACTCTAGATCTCTCTATTTTTGGATTGATTTTCCAGCAAAACCCGACCTTCCCTACGGACATAATTAATTTTTACCCCAAGGTTCACTAGTACGATCCGAAACTTCTTTAAAAACTGGTCTATAGAATAGCTTAGTCTCTAGAAATGCCGTGAAAAAGATCTAGTATAGGTGTTGTGTACTCCAGCTTGTGGAACTTTTCTGGGGATTAAAAGATCCCTGTAAAATGTATAGATACTTTTCTTGTTATTGAATTCAAGTTTTGGCAGTCTTACTCCTAACTGACTCTTCACTTCTTTATCAGAGCCAAAGTGAAGTTATTTACATCACACAACAACATGACAAACTACGCGACTGTGTGGGCATCCAGGACCAACATGGAGCAAAGGCGAGGCCGTGCAGGCAGAGTGAGACCAGGGTTTGCTTTTCATCTTTGCAGCCGAACACGAGCATCCAGGTTAGCTTGGGCCTAAAGTAACCTTTGGATCTAACCGCTTGATTCATCGAGATTTGAACCACATAATTCATGCAGGACCTAGAATCAGGAAAGCGATTTACAACGAAACCCAACATTTAGAAAATCTTTATTTCGCAACGTTTCGGAGTGGTTAGGACTGAAACCATTTTTTTTGGGAAGCATAAGCTATTTCGACCGCGTCGACAGCGGCAGAAAACAACGAGTGTAAAACAGTGGCTATGCACGTGCAATGTGCATACAGTGCACGCGCGATGTTACGTCAAGTTTTTGCCGTTTTCTTCCGAAAACGGGGACAGCTATTCTTAGAGTTATTTTCATAGAGTTATGTCGTAGAGTTAGAGTTAAGTTTCCAAAATCCTGAATTCACGATTTTGGACTGCCAAAATCCTGAATTCAAGATTTTGGAATTCTTGATTTTGGCAGTCCAAAATCCTGAATTCTGGATTTTGGCAGTCCAAAATCTTGACTTCAGGATTTTTGAAGTCGTTAACTCTAACTCTAAGTCATAACTCTACTGAAATAACTCTATTGATAGTTAACCACCCGAAAACTACTTGAAATGACCAAATTCGAGGTTATGTGGAGCACGTGAGAACTGGTAAATAGCTTTTTCAATTCTCTCCCTAATATCCCACACCGTTTCCCACTTTATATATATATTTTTTCGGTATTAGTTGCCACACAATTTAATTGCGTTAAAACAGCTTGGAATAATCGCCAAATGATTACAATAAGGTGAAGTTATATTTTCAGATGGTATTCTCTTTCCAGCACAGGAATAAAAGAACAAAGAAAAATTGGGATTGCGGACTAGAATGAAATAAACATAATCCAGTGGGTAAAATAGACGAATTTCGATATATTAAAATTCAGTCCTAAACAAAAGACATCATCTCGAGGTTCTGGGGAATAAGTATAAGGATTTGTATGAGTTTATTCCCCAGAGCCTCGAGATGATGCCTTTTGTTTTCGACTGCATTTTAGTATATCGAAATTGGTCTATTTGGCTCTTGAGGGAATCTGTCTGAAAATCGAGGGAAGTTCTTTCCAGTTTCGAAAAAATTGTAAATGGTTTGAACCCAGCAGTTATACTATAATTGATCGCCGTCCGGGTAAGTGTAGGCCAGAGAAGTACTGTCTAGGACGACGTTGATTGACTGACGTTTCGACAACCTGAGTGGAAGTCATCTTCAGAGTCAAGTGATTTGTGTAACGTCAGAAGATGGTGTTAACACTCTGGCCCGGGTTGCCCAAAGCATGGTCAGCGCTAACCAGCGTTAAATGCCATGAACACTTGTAGGTTTTGATGCCTCTTAACCATCGGTTAGCGCCAACCAGGCTTCGAGCAACCGGCCGCTGGTCTTTGAACAAATTTTTGAACAAAGCCATCGAGCCTCCTCCTTTGGACGCTGTAGCTGAATCTGTGGCGCTTTTGAAAGGTTCGTGCTTCCCGGAAGAGTTGGCGAATTTACTTTAAAGGCGATGCCCAGCAGCACCAATACATTTGAATGTCGTAAGACTATATTTACGAGATGCTTTAAGTTTATTGCGAGACCACTGGTGAATTTGACCCCCAATCTTCTGACATATCTCTGTCGTGAGTGAAGATAAAAAGGAAATCAGGGATGGAGCAGTGGTGAGAGCACTCGTCTCCCACCAAATATTATGTGGCCCGGGTTCGATTCCCACACTCCGCGTCATATGTGGGTTGAGTTTGTTGGTTCTCTATTGTGCACCGCGAGGTTTTTCTCTGGGTAAAAGGTAAAGGTAAAGTCTCTGTTACGAGCCTGAAGGCCCATTAAGGCCGGCGCTTATCTCCGGTTTCCGTAGCATGAAGCGACTAGGAGTATTTATGCTCCCCCCTGGATGGGATGCTAGTCCATCGCAGGGTTACCCCCAGCATTACGCCGGTACCCATTTATACACCTGGGTGGAGAGAAGCACCGTGAGAGTAAAGTGTCTTGCCCAAGAACACAACACAATGTCCCCGGGCAGGGCCCGAACCCGGACAACTCGATCCGGAGTCGAGCACACTAACCATGAGGCCACCGCGCCTCCCTTTTCTCTGGGTACTCCAGTTTTTCCCTCTCTTCAAAAACCAACATTAAGTTTGATTTGATTTGCGTTAATTAGTTAATTTCAATTTACAGTGCCCTCAATTAGTGCTCAAGCGCTAGAAGATGAGACACT
Source organism: Montipora capricornis (assembly GCF_036669925.1). NCBI lineage: Eukaryota > Metazoa > Cnidaria > Anthozoa > Scleractinia > Acroporidae > Montipora > Montipora capricornis. The sequence continues at coordinate 67,482,652 of NC_090884.1, forward strand.
TAATGAAGTCACTTTCTTTCTGTCTTTCGATTTAGCAAAATGATGCAAAAGTATTGATTGGAAGCCGGCAAATACCACAAGTTTATGAAGGTCTGCAGGTTTTTAAATTGGTCTTCGGTTTCTCGTTCGTTAGTTGTGGAGATGCGATGTGCACCATAGCTGCCAGCACCAGTTTTCCTGAGCCGTTCGAGACACCAACTGACCGAAAGAGACTGGGTTGGGTGCATAAGAAGTTCTCTGGGACACGTCATAGTGATCACATTGCGTTGCTGAGCGCATACCAAGCATGGGAGGATGCAAGGTAAATTGTGTTGTTAACGTTGTATCTCTCAAATGCAAGCTGTGATTGGCTAATTTAGCGGGCCGTATTGAACATTACGACCCGCTCAATTTGAAATTTTGATGCAACAGTTTTTAGAAAAATCGATTCCCAGCCTATTCCATCAGGCTGTGGTGCTGTGCTCCTAGGTCATACATGGGTCGTGTTCAGGGGCCGAGCGCCTAGCCGGCAGCACAGCTCCTTCGGTCCGACCTCGTTGAGCTGCGCCCTTAGCAATTCAGTCTACGACTGCGAGAAAGGGCGATTAGCAGGTCAGATATTAAGTTTTTCAAATTGTTCATGTGAAATAAACTTGTGAAACTGTTCGAATCTTGCAAGCATTTATTTCAAAAAGCCAGTAAGATTTATTCGTTTTTCAAAATTTTACGCATGCCAATCATTTTTGGTAACTTTTTATCATTGATACGTAACGACTGGCACAGCTCACACAGTTATTTATACAGATCCATCTCAATTGACCCTTTTTAAAATCTCTTTATGGGTTGTTAAAAGTTGCTGATCAGGCCTGGGTTTCTCGAAGCATGGTTAGTGCTAACCAGCGTTAAATATCACGGAATCGTAAAGGTTTTAGTACCTCTTAACCAACGGTTAGCGCTAACCAGGCTTCGAGCAACCGGCCCTAGTGAGATTTAGAAAATTCATCTCGTTTTTCCAGTTGTCTTTTAATCAGAAAAAAAACGAAATCTGAATAAGAATTATCATCATCCAGAAGGGTTTAAGCAGGGAGCAGGGATCGTTGAACTTTTCAACCATCCTAAATCTATTCGTTTCTAGGTGTAGCTATACTTCGATCACTTGGAGGTCACCCTTTCGTATTGGTAAAAATGGTATTGCCCAATCCCTGTAATCTGATTAGCTTTCATACTGACTATTTAAGTGGACAACGGAAAAGTCTTTGATTTGGAATTCAACATAACTAATTTGATACTAGTTTGAAGTGAAAAGTAGTGTAACCGTGTGTTCTTCTATTCGCTTTTCGCTATGCTCCTCGTATACGCAGTTGACTCGGGTCGCCATCCCGGTTGGCCCACCAAGACGAAAGCAACTTTGTAAGGGAAACTCGTTCTTTTTACGTGATTCGGGAACGCGATCAGTTTATGACCTTTAAACCGGAAATGGCCCACAGCAGGAAAAGTGATCAGAGGAAAGGCTACTTGTAGCCTGTTGTCGTTAAATAGGCAACAGTTTGGTCAGTTGTTGTAACCTCTGTCTCTCTGAAGTTTACTTCTATCGTTTAACTTAGCTCCTTGAGCAAAAGCGTTGCAACGCTCTCACCCAAAGAATACACGATTAACTTATCAAATTTGTTTATTGTCTATTCAGGTCGGAGGAGAATGAGTCTGCAGAGATTTACTTTTGTGAAAATCATCAGTTAAATTTATCAACTCTGCGCATGACATCTGAGGCTAAGGTATGATAACACTGCGGCTGCTGCCACTGTAATACTGAGCCATTTACGACGGTCAGAACGAGGCTATTTTAATAACTATCGGGGATGAAAGGACAGAAACTATGGGCCTTAGCTGTTTTACTCATTAGGGCTACCGCCCGTGCCTAGAGCTTGTAAAGAGCAGCGTTATATCTTGTTCTCGATTGTACACAATATCAGAGCGTGGTTAGTATCTTAAATATGTTGGCCATTTTAATTCCCGGTTCTAACGTCAAGACAGACTGTAATTTAAGAAGTCGCTCCGCTCCTTGCTTCGTCAGTTTGAATTTACCCAAAAATGACCAGCAGCCCATGATGGTGGTCACAAAAAACAGAGCAGAACAAGGAAAAGATTTTACCATGGCGATAAAAATTATCTCAAATCTAAGGAACAATGAAGACAAAAATGTCTTGTGAATTATTACGGACAGATTTTATACTTTTATTGCGCACATTTTCGGTTTTAGTCGTCCACGGTTGTTTAACAAATAATCTGCATTTCCCTAAGGTACCCCGTCTTTTATGACGCACGTTTTCTATTGAACAGCGGTTAGCGCTAATCCTTTTGTGAAAAAGACTCGGCACTGCAGATTCTGATGTTATTCATGTTTTTTCTTGTAGCTCCAGCTTAAAGATCTGCTTTGCATTGCCGGGTTTCCTGATGGTAAGTATTTATTCTCTTTGAATCTGTTCCCATTTTGTCAACTTAAGTTACACGGGTGTCACGGAAAGCTAGGACTGTTCCTAGTTCGGATTGCAATATTATAGTGTGCTGCATTACATGTGCTGCGCATGGGATTGGCCAGAAATCCTGCTGCTCGAGTAGCGGATAGTGAGGACAGTTCCAGTGGCATTGGAACTGTCCACATGCACTCGTTCACAATTTTCTGCGCTTGATGGTGCTTTAGTTGCTTATTCATTCGATTCTACGTTTCTGGAAGGGCTTGGATTTTTTTTTAACTGATGTTGGGCCATTTCCATATAACGGTTAGTCTACAGTACAGGCGTCTTATTGTTGAGTGCAACTTGACTTTCTTGCGCACGATTATTCACGGAGCCGTCATGTTGTATTTGAGATGAATCAGTGCTCCACCACTTGGAAGCAACTTTTCTTCCTCCTCAACCTCCTTTTTCTTCAAAAATTCAACGTGGCTGCCAAGCAGTTCGCGACGAAGCAAAATTGAGCGCTTGTCCGTGAAAATACGACTTCACTGTGAGTTAAGGTGGAGTTAATGGGAGCACTTCAAATCGTTTAATAGTTATTTTGTAATTTTCTAGAGAGTTATTATGGTTTTGGCTTTTGGTTCCCAGTTGAAAACCTCTCCGAAAACAGTGTGGGTCAAATCAAGGAAGTGCTTCATTACATTTCGAAAACCATAAATCGTAGATAAGAGCAAAAAAACTCATTCCAGAGCTGTTATTGGCTCATTTATCAGACTCGAGAGAATGGGGCTGCATTTATGAGGTAACAGGCAACGATAAAATGGTTTATTGGCTTCTATCTTGACAGAATGCATGCATCCTCAGCCGTTTAACTACAGTGGTCCAGACTCCAAACTAGATATGGTAAGATATATGGTTATACTCCAAGAACAATGCAGCTCTTAGTTTTGCGAAACGTACATGAATCTCGTGGCTAGAAGCGACACACGGCCAGCCGAATCAAAAACAGTTCCCGGCAACTTTAGTAACCCTTAGTTCCCAAGGTACTATTCGTAGGCAATGTAGACTGCACGTAGTACGTTCAACGAAGGAGAACAATTCATAACTTTGCCAAAACCCCTGATTTCCTGGTGTTCTGTGCGAGCGAGTTCGAAGCCGAAAATTTCTCCATTCATTTTCTGGTGTTAATATTGACTATCTCCTTACTTCAATTTGAAAAGTCGTCCGTTCTTTCTCCAGCCACTCGAGGCTTTGCCAGTCGGTGGCCCTAGACCCCTCACTATTTCCAAATAAGGAGCTTGCTTGCAAACCAGTTAAAACAGTTACGGTGCTGTCTTGTATTTCGACACTAGCAGGATTTACTCACCGAAAAGTTGGAAAGCCCTCCATTTATTAATCCCTTATCAATGCTAGTCGTATGTGATGACATGTTTGGTTTTAGGTTGTTGCGCTGCTGTGTCTTGGTTTGTACCCCAATGTGTGTGTTCATCGAGAGAAGCGAAAGGTTTTGACAACTGAAGGCAAAGCTGCGTTGATCCACAAATCTTCGGTGAACTGCTCCAATAGGGAACAAACGTTTCCGTCTCCTTTCTTTGTGTTTGGTGAGAAGGTAAGACAACGATGCCTCAGGAACCATTTCCTTCGTAGTACGCGTTTGAAATAGGTAGGGTGAAGGACAATTGTGCTCGCTCGAAGCGCTTGTGTTCGAGTTCACGCTTTCTATTCCTAGCGCCTGCCTGACGAAAAGATAGAAACAATAGCCCTTATGCGTGATGACGTCGAACTAGCTGATTTCACCACCAAGCCTCGATTTCGAAAATCAAATTTGCAAACTTATCTTTAGCTGAAACCCCAAGAAGCAGACTTGAAAAGGTTACTCACGTGCGAACAGTATTTCACATCCAGATAATGTAAATAATTTTGTGCAAACGACGCTTGGTGGTGAATTTTTGAGCATATGTCGTAATCATACATAGGGCCTATTCCTTTGCAAAGTGGTGAACGTAACTTGAAACTTCGCTAAAATTAATCAAAACTCCTAGAGCAAGAAAGCCTATCATCATCACCCATAAGCAGAATATTTTTTCCAAGAACGCCATCACACGAGTCGATATATTATCTCCATGCATGGCCAGCCGCTATGGTCAAGCCTGCGTGTAGCCAGACAACTCCAGCTTCGTTTCTCACATATTTGTGTGTTGTTTTTTTTTGTTTGCTGTAGATTCGCACGCGCGCTGTTTCGTGCAAACAGATGACCATGGTAAATCCTCTCCAGTTGTTGATGTTCAGTCAGAGTAAAGTCGAATCTGAAAACGGTATCGTCAGAATGGACGACTGGTGAATATTCTCATTTCTATTTCTAAGTTGTCGCTTACGTCACTCATTAAGGAGTTTAAGAAACCTCGCCGGCCACGGCGACGAAAGTGTCACTTCAAAATATAGGTTTGAGGTATTCTAAGTATTTCATGATTATTCCATTTTGTTTATATTATACAATATGGGCGAAGTGTCCTATAATTGGATTGGTACGGAAGGATTTGATTTGTCCACGTTGTCGTCAAAACCTTAAATTTGTTCATTTCACGCAGTAGTTTTGACGAGTACGCGAGAGAAATGTTTAAAAATGCGTGCCACACGTGCAGCACGATCATTTTGGTTATTTTAACCAATAATATTACTGCTTTTTGACGTTACCGTCGCCGTAGCCGTCGTCGTTTCTTAAACTCCTTATTGTCATACAAAGGGAGGTCACGCGACTTCGACTACGCGGTTTCGAGGATGCTCTTGTAAACTCTAAGGTAGCATTAGATGTAGCACCAAGCAGTTATTGTAAGGCTTTCAACTTCTAAAACATGCAGCAGCTGTACCGGATTTATTTTGGTTTACAAGTGAAGTAGAAGCGTTGAAAACGTATTGTTCTGTAATCCACAAAACATTAAGTGTGGAGGCAGTGTGGCTCAGTGGTTAGGGCGCTTGCCTTGAGATCCGGAGATCCCGGGTTCAAGACCCGCTCTGACCACTCGCTGAATTTGTTCCTAGTAGTCCCTGGTTCAAATTCCCAGCTGCACTTGTAAATAGCCAACTGGTTTGCCTCCGGCCAGTTGGGATTCTTAACAGTTGTTGTTGTTCTGTTCCTTCGTTTCGTTGTTGTTCATTGGCCCTGAAAAGCCCCTATGGGGAGCGGTCAATTACGTATGTATTGTATTGTATTGTAAGTTCAATGAACAAAAACAAAGGCTGTGCAGGCCCCGCACGTGCTTTCTACGTGTCGGTAAATTTCTTAATTCGTCATGTTTATCGCCATGACAACGACGTGAAATGTCGCGTGGTGGACGCGAGAGCCTGGCGATAAATCTTCATTGCGTTCTGCAAACGTCCAAACCATTCATACCAGTTTTTTTTCCTGGAATGTTGATGCACACTTTCCATGCCAAATGACAGGAAATTATCACAATAACAGGAAATTATATGCCTAGATAACGTTCTCGTAGCTGTCGTTGTTGTCAGGACAAGATTTCCGAGTCTCTCAAATTTTTAAGCATAAACTAAGCAATAACTTCCCCTTTCCTTATCCTACAATAGTGAAAGAACGTCTGGATCAGTTTGGAATAAGTGGATCGTGGAATGTAAACTCACTTTCAGAGAAAAGTTGAAAAGGGGCACTATTTCACGCATCCTTGTTTTGTTTTCTGTCAGGTTGCAGTTTCGTTTTGTTCATCATCAAGCTGCGATGGTTGTAGCACTACGTCATGCACTGGATTACCTGTTAGTTCGTGCCGCTACCACGCCCTCAGTCATCGCTGAACCCAATCACATGGACGAAAAAATACTGCATGCCATCAAGTCACTGTCGCGAGCTAATGCTGGCACCTTTGGTGTGCAAAACCGACCGGGTGGAAATCAATTTCCTCCGCGGGGGCACCCCCCTGGGTAAGTCAAGGTTTGAGTGCATCTTTTATTTTGAAAGTGTTTGCTTCACACCTGATTGCCAAAATTGCCAAAGGCTGTATACTTTGAGTGTAAGTTTTGGATTTCACGGTCCGCAGTTACTCACGTTCAAAACTGACCGATTGGACCTCAGAGGATTCGATTCAGGGAAAAGTGACGTCATTTACTCACTGGCCTAAAATCTCAG
>NC_090884.1:67504218-67511718 GCF_036669925.1 Montipora capricornis
TGTTTCTGGTTTTAGAGGCAGTTAGAGAAGTTGGCATTGTATTGTTTATGTTATAGATGAAACTCGGCTGCCAATGTCAATGCTTTTGTCATGCGTGAAAGTACAAGAATCTAAGCTCAATCTCGTTCCAAGAGTCTTCGTTCCCCTTGACCAGCGAGTCGGGTTACGAGAGACTCTGGGATAATCCGTTTGGATAAAGTTTTTGATTGGATCAAAGTCTGAGCATGAGCAATCGATTTCGGTCACGAGGCGTGTGCCGCGAGGGGTTTCACAGAGCATTGTATGATTGTTAATGATGGATTGGTTCGTTGATTCGTTTGGAGCCAAGGAAAAGATTGAGAACCTATTAAATCTACTTGAATGGAATTGTCTCTCACTGAGTAATTATGTCGTTAAAATGTATTCATACCGACTCTTCAAATTGCTGTATATTCTTATAATTTATATGAATCCATAAGATCTTCTCGTATAGTTACTTACGTACATGTGAGTGTCCTGGAAAGGTGCGAGAACCTTTAGCAGATGAGTTTTTGGGTAGAGAAAGAGTTACTGATGCAAAGAGAACTCGTTTGGCTTGTGACAGTGCTGTTGAACGCTTTGAAAATATCGTGGAAGGCCCGTCTCTCTGGCATGCAAAGCAATCCTTTCGGTAGGTTGAAAATTTTAATCTCGTTTCATTTGGTTTCATTACACTGCACTGTTCTCAACCTCCATTGGAAGAAGAGGCCAGATCAGATATAGAGAATCAAATCAATTAAATGAGATTTACATCTCACATCCAATGGAACTTGTCCTACATTTTAGGTGCTTAGAAAAACTGGAAACTTCAGTTGTTGACTTTGTTATGCAAATACTTAGCTTAACGTTTATGATGAAATAAAAAAAATGATGTAATACAAAGCTTGACCATCCTCTAGAGCCTATTTCTTGTAGCACTTAAAAGTCAGTTACAAAAATGACACCTTTCTCTTGAGTAATTAAGTACTTCTTTCTGAATTACATTTACCTTAACATACCCCTACATAAGGAGTTTTTTTTTTCCGTAATTGCTCAGTCCACAGTATTAATTACAGTGGCGGTTATTATTTGCTTATTGAAGCCACAGTGGTCAAGTGTTTGAGACTTCAAAGGTTGGTTGACTGTATGAGTTCTGGCCCCAGTTGTTTGAAGGGTGGATAGTGCTATCCACTGGATAAATCACTATCTACTGGATAACTCAATTGGTTTTGGTAGTGTTTATCTGCTGGATAGTGATTTATCTGGCCCCAGTTGTTCTAAAGGTGGATAACGCTATCTACCGGACAAATTACTATACACTAGAAAGTAGTGCAGTTGGTTCCGCTGTTACTTATCCACTGGATAGTGATTTATCCAGCTAATACCGCTATCCATCATTTGAACAACTGGAGCCTGGTGGGTAGTGCTATCCACTTTTTGAACAACTGAGGCCAGATCTTTATCCAACCTCTCTTCTCTGCCTCCTTTGTCGTTGAGGACAAAGGAGGCAGAGAAAAGAGACCCTGGGAACGAGATTGGTCTTGATCATCTCTCAGTTTTCTCAAACTTTAATCCATGTTGCTTTTTATATGTACCCGCATACAACTTAATACTGACAAATGTTTGATAGACTTTGTAACAAATTCTGTGATCGGCTAGCATCCCATTTAATGGAAGGGACAAAGTTTTTAACTGCTTAACCCATTGACACCTCAAACGCCCTAGGATGACCCCAGTTGACGACTAGAATCTCCCTAGCATTAGACAGAGTAAAATCTGTCAAGTCTCACTCCCAGGGGTCAATGGGTTAAAGGGGATCAGTGATACCCTTTGTTACTCTACAGAAAACAGAGCTAAGTGCTGCCATCAATGAACTACCTGGCTCATTTAGTTTCATTATCTAGACACAGACTTTATGCTTTTACAGTGTGTTTGGGAGCAACTTTACAGCAGCCTATATTTCCGATAAATTTTAACAATTTTGTGAAACAAAAGGATAAGGTAGCATTGCAGACTGTGCAGTATTTCTAGTCACTTGAGAACTTATTCTGCACATCCCCTCAATTTAAACTTTTTCAGTTGATGGTTAAGTTTGTCTATTTTGAAGTCAGAGTGACGTGTTCATGTTGGTATGTACAGTTGTCAACAGTTTATAATGTAGTTTATTTTTCATGCCAACAAAAGAAATGTTTAGGTTCAAGGTTTGTAGACAAGTCTCTGTTCCAGGTTGGAGATTTAAAATCAACATTCTTAGCCTTTTGTGCATTGTTAGTGAGTGAGTTGAAGAGAATAGTACCATTTCAAAACTTGTATGGTGCTGGCCACCCTACAGAAAGCCTTTGGCAGTGAGGAAAGGATGACATTATTTTGGGGTTAAGATGGGAAATAAACATTCTCAGGATAATAATATAAATAACATTGTTACATCCAGTCTGTCAAATTTGAGGGTTCAAAATAGGTACTGACCTCCAATCATCTGGAAAAATGGAATATAAAGTGCATTAAGGATGACTAGTCTTAACCTCATGGAGAAGTTTTGGCTTTTGCAGTTTTTATTTTGCTTGATACATACCAGTAATTTCATTGAACTTTCGGTGTGTTTCTCTCTGCTCTCCCAAAGGAATTAAACGATTATGTGAATTAAACAGTTTTAAGTGGGGATGTTCATGTGCTGTGCCCAGAGACCGACGATTATGAACGACAGCTTTTCATTATTGTTGACAATGAAGTTCTTCTGGAAGTAAGGTCATACAAACAGAGTCTTTCTGCTCATTTTGGGGTACATTACATGGTTAACCTAGAGTTTCCAAGAAAGCCAACATGTCTGCACTGAGTTTCTTGAGAGTATGTATTCAGCATTCATCAAAACAAAATGCCCTGTATAGAAAGGTGTCTCTTCTCTTTTAGCTTAAAGTTAATAGCCTCTTATTACATGTATTAACAGTTGCACCACCACAGGAGCTTGAACTAACCTGCATGCAAGGGTTTTATTAGAATCTGGGACCTGGGTACTAGCACCCGTCTTGCACTGAGTACAGTACCCGCCATTGCTCAAAGGAGGTCTCAAGATCAAAAGCCAGACTATATATAGGGGTGCCTGCGCACTCTGTCACAAGGTCCCTTCTACTTTCAAACTTAATGGAAACCCTGACACAAAAACATACCTGAGTCCATTTCTTGATTTGTCGCACAACAGGCGAGAAATAGTACAGAACATGACCTTGTCAGGCAATTAACTCATACCATGTCAAATCATGTTATGTTACTGGTATGTGGTAATTTGTACTATTACTGTGGTCAATTAAATTGTCACACTGGAAAGTTTTCACAGGGCTGCCATAAAGGACATTCACCTGTACCAGATGTTAACCCTGAGCTCACATTGTGAAGGAAATGAAAACTAGAATCCGTTTTTGATATATTGCAGGTGAAAATTTAATGACAGCCCTGTTTAATGCTGGTTTTTTTTGTGTGTGCTTTGAATTAGTTCCAGATCGGCTAAATTTTGTTGTTGGGATAGAAGTGATCGAAGGAAAATGGACAGTGATAGATTTTAATTACAAAAATTGTTTTTTTGTAACACTTTTCATTTATTTAATTTCACTCACTTTAAGATCTCCACCATCCCTCAAGAGAATTTCTTTTTCATGTTAGTTTGAGCTTATAAACTGTTTTCATTTCTAGGGACTTGTCTCATTCGCTAAATAGTTTGGCTGATTTCATGCCCCATAAATTTTTCAAAATCATTAGTGTTTTTAGATGTTTAAGTTTCAGAAATTTGTATTTGTTCTGCAACATTAATTATTTTAGTGAAATTTAACAGAGTTGTTTTTGTGATTTTGGCTTGTATGTATTGCCTTGTGTATGTATGTACACTGTATATATATTTCCTAAATTTGGAAAGCACATTGTATGTTCATGGAAGAATAATATTCTAAAAATCAACATTCTTATCCAACTAGAAGTATACATCTCTATTCAAGAATTCTCATTATTTGGTGGAGAACAGTCATTTTCTGTTTATACAAAATAATGAAAAGCAGCAAAATGATACCTCCCTCAAGACCTCTACTTTTTTAGAACGGCAAGGAAACTCTTACCCAAAGAACTCATCTCCTTTTGAAAAGAACCCTAAACCTTCTCTGGTGTCGAAGAATCTAACAGATCCTTCAAACAAGACATACATGTAGTGTTATGATTAAAAAAAATGATTTATTCTTTCGGAAAGAATCTCGTTTTAGAGTCTGTTGTTTCACTCTCCTTCACCTTCCACGATACAAAACAAAGACAGTCTTTTAACATTTGAAACTAATCCCGGATTAGTGCATTCAGCAGCGACACAATCTGCTTTACACTTCGAATTCCACGTTACACAAATTCTAATCGAAAATCCCAGGCAACACTTGACAACACAGTCCGTTGGTAACATATTCAGTGCAGATTTTTGTCCAGACATATCGCTCCAACACGTCATATTGTTTCTTTTTCAGTTCTAGGTTGGGATATCCTAATTTTGCTAAAGAAAATTGCATGCCATCTTGAAACAAATCCTCCACTCTCTTCGCCATTTTGGCGTTACGCCTGCGCAATAGTGTTCATGACAAGAATCTTGTCATTCGAAACGGATTATCCCAGAGTCTCTCGTAACCCGACCCGCTGGTCAAGGGGAACGAAGACTCTGGGAACGAGATTGATCGAAGCTTAGAAAAAACAGAAAATACAAATCTGTATAGGAACTAAGGGCTTAACTACAGAAGCTTTATGAGCAAAAGTTAAGTCAGCTTTGCCTCAAAACGAATGCACTTTCATCGTTGTCACAACTTTTACGAATCATGTGGACGGTTTCAGTGAGACGATTTTAGCCCAATAACTAATTCCTAGAAGGAGCAACATAGTAACGAGATGAAACGCAGTTTGGCAAAGACCTAAACCGAGCCGGAACACGAAAATCGACGCGTACGAGGATTCCATCTCTAAAGAGTGACTAAAATATGTTATCAATCCGTTTTTCAAACACTTTGACGATGATGTTCGTAACATCAAAGGCACCCAGCGAGCAAATTAAGCCAAAAGCTTTCCAGAGATATTTCTAGGCTCCTTGTAATGTACAAATACTGTCTAAAGAGATGTTTTTTATCACCTAGAAGAATTTGATCTGTTCAGAAATCTTTTGTCCTAAAATTTTAGGGAATGATATCTTCATTTCAGAAAATGCTAGCAGAACGTAGCCTTCTAAGAATTTCCCAGCGAACCATTTGCTCATCCGAAATTACTTGGTGTTCTTTTAATTTTAAGTGCTAAAAATTGCAAAAATAGCCCTTCCAAAAACGCAAGGGACTACTTTTTCCTGGTTGCAAAACTTTTAGGTGATGCTTTAGTAAAGAATTTCTCGTCTGCTGTTTGGCAACGTAGAACCGAAGTTCTTAGAACAGTTTGACTCGTCCGAACACATATCTCAGCGAATATTATCGTTGGGCGCTGCCCCTGTAACATCGAAACATGTCTTACAAATTAAAAATTGTCGTCATCTTTCTAAAAATTACGATTTACTTTCTACTCTCTCGACTATTTATCCAAAATACCAGTTACGCTGATTTACTTGCGGGCAGTGAAAATTACAGATATATTACAGCTTTCCAGGCGATTTAGTTTTAAGAAAGAGGAAATTTATGTACTCTTTGCACCCTCGCTGAAACACAGACACGCAAATGCGAGCAAAAGCGGTACTAAGTTGTGATGTCGCTAATTCTTTTCCCGGAACGGGGCACTAGAACTGCTTGCGTGTAAATTGCTAGAATTACAGTGATTCAATGCAGAAATACCGTTTGATTTAAAACCATTCAAATCGTCAATTCCGGAATTGGCGTTCTCCTTTTGAAACATTTGCGTAAATGTTAATCGTAAGTGAAGGAGAACTGAGTATACTTCACCAAGAAATGATCCGTCGTCTGAGTAATGGGCCAGTTTACAAACATTTTTCCCTCACGCGTGAGTATGTGCAAAATCTCCGTTCGAAATCATCACCTCAGGCTAAGAATGAATCCCACTTTATAATTTAATGCAATAATGGCAAGGATTCATGACAACTGGCAAAGTTAATAATATAATTTTTAAAGAAATGCCTCGATTCCGCTAGATTTTCTTCATTCGGAAGTTGGATCCAAAGCATGGCGCCGCTTTTTAGAAACCCTCTCTTCGGTTGAGGAAGTGTCAGATCTGTAGCACTAAATATTGCGGAGATGGTAATTAGTCTAATCAGCATTCCTGCTAACAAAAGAGTTCCTTAGGCAGGGCGCGATGCCGTCATGTAGCATTTTCTACATCATTATTGGCTTGGCACGGTAACCACCTCACGTCAAGTGTATCCTAAGGGCCGATTTACACGATACGACATTGTCGAATGCGACAAGCTCACGACAGGCCAACGACACGACTTACGATTGTCGCAGCGTTTTAAAACATGTTTTAAAATGCTACGACATTTTTTCTGACGTACACAACAATTGTAAATCATGTCGTGGGCCTGTCGTAAGCCGTTGTCGCATGCGACAAAGTCGTACCGTGTAAATCGGCCCTAAGAGAGGGTCTCAGTTATATCAGCGGAACGAATATTATAACTGGCACCAGTAAGAACTCTAGCAGCACGGGATTAAAATCTTTGAAGTTTATCTTTTAGCAATTTGCCGCAGTTGTCACACGAAGGGGAACAATATTCAAAGTAAGGCTGTACAAGGCTCTTATAAAGCTTTTAAAGTGTATTTGCAGGAACAAAGAGCTTGATACTTATCATCGCTCCAATACCTGCACTGTCCTTCTTGTCAGTATGACTCTCCCAACTAAGTTTTTCACCTATCTGAACACTTAGGCATTTATGTGTACCAGTTTGTGATATGGGTACACTGTTTACCACAACGGCTTGTTCGGTATTCTTATTGTTCAAATTATATGAGGAGCCGATAAACATAACATTTGACTTGGAGGGGTGTATTTGAAGTTTATTTTCTGTCAGCCAGTTACGGACACAAGCGAGGTCAGAATTTAGTTTAACGATAAGTACGCTGGCATCGTAAGAAGAAGAGAAGATTTGCATGAATGCGTGGAGTAGCTCAACTTAGACACTCAGGCAAATCGTTAATGTATTTGATAAGAACAACAATGGACCCAGGATTAAGTCCTGAGGCACTCCGCAGGTAAATTTATTCTTTGTTGATGCATTGCTGCTGTCTACTTGTCATATACAATTCGAATCACTTTAGTTCTATGCCCGAGATACCAAAAATGTTTGTCCATCTTATTTCTTGTGTATTGGATCAAATGCTTTTCTATTATCTAAAAAAATGACACAGTTCAATTTCCCATTTTCCATATTTTCAAGCCACTGGCCTCACACATTTGGATAAGAGCCGTTACCGTGGAGTGCTTTGGACGGAATCCTCATTGAAATTTTTAACAACTCTCCCAATGGGACTGTGAAGAATATTTTATTGCACGTTTTTTGTGATA
>NC_090884.1:67521718-67544218 GCF_036669925.1 Montipora capricornis
CTCACAGAAAAAAACTGTGACGGCTAGCTGAGGCGTTATTTCTGTAGACTTGTGTCTTGAGCGGGGTCCTTGAGCGGCCTATACTAGATAAAGGGAGACTTTTCATTAACATATCAATAAAGGATAACGTACGTAAGAAATTAGCTCGTTCTCACTTTACTGGGCGGTTCAATCAGACCTCTCAACCTCAAAACACCGAAAATCTGGAGACTGATGTCAAAAAATCTGGAGATTGATCGACCGGCAGACACAACCAAGTAAACACAGGTTCTTAATAAGAGAAAGTGTTTTTTTCCTGCTTATATTTTTTTAAAAACATGTGTGGACCTTAACAACACAGGAATAAACTTTATTTTCACAGCTTCAATACTCACAGCTTAAGTCCAGCCAGTGTGTGAGCACTGAGCTGATCTCATTGCTCAGGCTCCAGTTGTTCGAAGGATGGATAGCACTATCCACTGGATAACTCAATTGCTTTTGCTAGTGTTTATCCGGTGGATAGCGTTATCCACCTATTAAAAAACCGAGGCCAGCATTTTTATGCAGTAGCTGCCTTTTAAGAACTATCCAATAGTTCATCAGGTTCGACAGCAATTTCCAAATAATCATTTGTTCACTCAGAACATCTTACAGAACTGTATAGATTATTTCCAATAACCAAAATATTGTTCAAAGTAGAGTTATCAAAGTAGAATTGTTCAAAGTAGAATTATCTTGTATTTGATGGTATATAATAGCAGTAAGTGACATTGCTACACATTGCTTACCAGCATTCACACCAAAGATTGCTTCATTTCCTTGGCTAGAGTCAGTGGACACAGTGGTTGCTAGATCAATGATATCAAATATTGTAGGACCTGGATTTTCCCCCACATCATCACCTGTATTTTTAGGTATTGCGAATGCTGTGTGTACCGTCAATGTTTATTACTACTACTCCAGTAGATGCTGCTAGTAACACTGTTGGATTCTCAGGATTCTTTGGAGCATGTCTATAGATTTTTACTACAGTGTGGTAAATTGTTTTGATCAAATGGCTTTTCCCAGCACTACCTGACCTCCACTTATAAATAAATAAACTGTTTCAACATTTTGTGACTTCAGGCTGTTTTCATTTATTTCTAGTCCATGAAAGCACTCTGTTGAAAGCTTTGCATTGCATTTTTTATTATTTAATGATCTAACTGATTGACGTAATTGGTCATCAGATATTCATCTTGGCTGTTTATACATTGTTATTGCTGATGGACTGTGATTTCCAGTAGTTTGGGAATTTGCACCAAGCTCTGAGGGTACTGATGATTCATCTTAGAATTTTAGTTGAATTTCAGCATTCTCTTTATCATTTGTAAGATCGTATGAATAAATGACAGTGTCATGCTTGTTTTTTAGCCATTCTAGTGCTTCTGTTACTAGTAAATAGCTGATATAGATGCTGTAGTGTGCAGCAAAAGTTGTCTCAAGTGTGCAAATTGCAATAAGAGAAAGATTAGCGGCAAGTCATCGATGTAAAATTCTAAACAGGGCCTGAAATTTGAAGCATACTGAAGAAAACCATTTCACTGGTGCATTGTGGGAAATTTTTAAACAATCACGCATGGACGCATGGTGGGCTGAATGGAGTTAAACTAAGCATAAGACCCCAAGTACGCATTGCGGACCTATTTTTAGAAAGAGCAGAAGGAAGTTTCCAGGACGGTTGCTCGAGAATAACATATTTACGACATGAAAACAACATTAATTTTGAACCGTGAATATAGAATATAAAAAGTTACAATCAGCGACAAACATTTTGGGAGATTTTTTCTACGTTCAATTTTATTATTGTACTTTTGGTTGCACAAATTAATCGCAAAATCGAAAGTGACATCGCCGGAATTCAGCGGGCGCCGTGATTAAGTTACCGCGGCATGTTTACTCGCCAAACAGTGAAGTATCTGTGTCAAATGATACCGGGTTTTCGTAAGTTTCTTTTTCCGTCAAGTGTTATAAAGTTTGACAATAAATGAGCGAATTCAAAACAAAGATCACAATCGCCCAAACTCTGAGTGAGGTTGACCATTGTTTCTGCAAAGTCAAAAATTTACTCTCCAAGACGAGGTTATTTATCACCAGGTAATTCCATCATTTTGGAAATAGCAGCTACTTTATTATTCACCGGCGTCACAATTTTTTGCTGATTTTGGGGCTCATTTTGTTATTTTCGTGAAACCGTTCCTGCTTAAAGAGCAATACTAAGAATATCCTCCCGTATCACGTTTCAACCTTAAACTCGAAAATTCAATACACAACATGATATTATAATTCACAAAGGCAGAAAATATCACAATCCTTTTCCAGCGAAACATTTTATTGAAACAAACAACATAAGATGCACTAAAACGCCATTCGCGTTGACGCCATTGCTGGTTAACGAGAATAACAAACTCACGAGGCAGAATGTATATTTATATTTAATTAAGTTAGCACAACCGAAAAACGCTAACCTCATCTTGACAAGAAAATGCTTTACTATTGCCATAAAAACTATCCAGTTAAGCTCGCATATTATAAAACATGATGAATTCATAAAGGCCACCTTTTCCAGCGAACAATTTTTTGAAACAAACAACATATTTGCTCTTAGAGGCGAAAACCCCTTCCTATTTCATTGCGTGCGTGAAGACAAAAAACTCAATCGTGTCAAATTACCATGTACTTCAGGTTCAAACTCTTTCCTGAAGAACTTTTCCTTGAATAACAAGAAAATGCTTTACTATTGCCATAAAAAACTATCCAGTTAAGCTCGCATATCATAAAACATGATGAACTCATAAAGACCACCTTTTCCAGAGAACAATTTTTTGAAACAAACAACGTATTTGCTATTAGAGGCAAAAACCCCTTCCTATTTCATTACGTGCGTGAAGAGGAAAAATTCAGTAGTGTCAAATATGTGCAATATTGCAACAAACTAAAATTTCAGGATCAACCGTTTACATGAAGAACCTTTTCCTTGAATAATGAAGCACAAAATAGACGACAAGCTTTCTTTCAAATAATTCTTGGTTGTCACATTTCCAATTTTTTTACCTGAAGACTGTGCAGAGTTGATCACAGATCCACTTTAGGTGTTCGATTCGTTCTCTGTCTTTGTTGAACCCATAAGTTACCAGAGAATTTTCCATTTGGTTTCAGTGTTCTACATAACAGCACACTTGGTAAAATCTTAGAAATGCAGCTCACTTTGATTTCGGCTCGACGGGCGACAGATTGTTGTCGAAGTCCATTACTCGTTGCTTTTAAGATTCCACTGCCTGTCTTGTTCAGTATCCAAATGACTTGCCATTATTGAGCTTCATAAGGGTATATTTTGTTCAAAGATCCACTAAAACGCCATTCGCGTTACATGACGTTGACGCCATTGCCGGTTAAGTTTAGTATTCTACTGTGTCCACCAGAGAAATCTACGCATTTCCACTACCCTCTCTATCCTAAGGAAATACGAGCAGAAGGCTGTATGCACAAAGACACCACTTAGCAGGGGAGTGACAGGCAAGACTTTTACCGACACGGAAAAAAAAAATAATAATAAAATAAATAAATAAAACAAACAAGACGCTCTAAAAAAAGCGTACACTGGGTTGCCTGTGGTACGTGTTACACAAAAACAGACGGCACTAAGGGAAGTGGTCAAAACTACTACACTCGAACAGGACCCACCCAACCACAAAATAGATGGTGGTGTCTGCCTGCACCCCCCTTGCTTACCGTCAAAAGATGGTGTCTATATTGCATAGCCACCCCTCTATCCAGCAGTAAAAAATTACAGTGAGATTCAAACTTCACTTTTCTTGTTTGTCTAGTAATGCCGACTCTTGCTAGCTGAATATTCCTTTGTCAACTCAAATTTAAAAGCCAATAAATTAATGTTGCCGGTAATGTTCATGAGATAAGTTCGAAGATAGGTGGTGTCTTTGAGAACCCTCCTACCCTAAAGGTGTGTCCTGTTCGAGTTTAGTAGTTTTGACCAGTTCCCTGAATTGGGTTATATTGAACTGCAGGGTTCCAGTTAAATTTTTTCAAGTGGGGAGTCATTAAGATTATTTGAGGGTCACCCACATAACCCGCCAGCAGAGGCCCTTTGGCTCACACGTTCACACCTTTAATTGTTTTGTAATATCCTGTCCCATTTTGAGGTCTTTAATAAAAACTATCCAGTTAAGCTCGCATACAAAACATGATGAATTCATAAAGACCACCTTTTCCAGGGAAATATATTTTGAAACAAACAACATATTTGCTATTAGAGGCAATCTTTCTTTCAAAAAATACTTGGCTGTCACATTTCATATTATTTTTACCTGAAGACTGTGCAAAGAACAGAGATCACTGATCCACTTAAGGTGTTCGATTCCTTCTCTGTTTTTTTTGAACCCATAAGTTACCAGAGAATTTTCCATTTGGTTTCAGTGTTCTACATAAAAGCACACTCGGTAAGATATTAGAAACAACAGCTCACTTCGATTTCGGCTCGACGGGCAATAGTTGTTGTCGAAGTCCATTACTCCTCGCTTTTATGATTCCAGACATTTATTTTTCACCATTTTGTTTAAAGATGCACTAAAACGCCACGCGCGTTACAATGACTTTCGACGCCATTGCAAGTTTAATAATTAAATGTTCTCCTGTGTGCACCAGGGAAATCGACGCATTACCCCAGCCCCCTCAAACCTAACAAAATACACACAGAAGATTCTATGCACAAAGATACCACTTAGCAGGAGAGTGACAGGCGAGGCTTTTCCCGACACGGAAAAAAATTAAAAAAAAAGAAAACGAAAAATAAAGAAACCCACGAAATGAAACCCAGATTCCGACTGGGTTTGGCAACCCAGTATCAAATCAAACGAAGATCCGGACTGGGTTTGTAATACTAGCAACCCAGTAATGAAGGGGGTAGTCTCTAAAGAAACTGTGGTGCTGCGTCGGTAGGGAAGTAGTATACAAAAATTTTGGTTTTATCAACGGAGTTGATAATGTAAATTGGCCACCGTACAGAGATTCTAAAAGCTGACGTTTCGAGCGTTAACCCTTCGTCAGAGCGAATTGGAGAAATTGTGGGTTACGTGTAGTTTTTAAAGTAGAGTAGGAGTTACGCTATTGGTGGTAACATGGCAATGTGAAAAATAGGAATATATTAGTTAAATGAAAAGCGTTCGTTAATACCGTGAGGATTAAGAGTGCCGATTTGGAAGATGAATTTTTGTTCCAGATTCTTGCGGCTTTCCGTCGTACATAGATGCAGGGAAAGGCCGCAAATAGCCATGTGTTTTATGGAGTGGTTAGGGAGATTAAAATGACGAACGACTGGCTTAGATACATCTTTGTCATTGTTCTCAACATTGGTGAGACAGGCAGACGACTGGGCGACCGATTCCGCGAACACCTTCTCTGTACGTTGGCCAATTTACATTATCGACTCCGTTGATAAAACCAAATTTCAATTAACAAATAAATAAATAAATAAATAAATCATTAAATGCCATACGATACAGGGGAGGCCGTTAATTCAATCAGTCAACAAGACTACATAAAAATGTCTTTTTGTCGCTTACAAATTAGTAGACCTACAAAACGTGGACACACATGGCATGCAAATGAGCTATTTTTGGATTAATTAAGTGGTCCCTGGTCACACAATCCTTTATACGCATAGTCCTCCGTTGATCAGGACAACCTCTGACTACTAGATTTGCCGGTGAGCTCCTGGTTTGTCTTGTACCCCGGGTCTTGTACATACTTACACAAGTAACAGTTGCATCACGTTTTTTTGAATTTAATTGACTTGCCCGTTGAAAACTTGCACTCAATCTTCAAAGATTCAAAGAACTTGTTTTGGTTTGCTCTTAAAACAGTTTGAATTACCCTACATGTACAGAGCAGTTTTTATTCCAAATACATCACATGCAGTGAAAATTAAACGTTTCCTTTAAAAAAGAAACGGCATCCTTTAAACGATAACTTTTGAACTGGTTTACCTTTTTCTTACTGAGTTGAAGTATTAGTGCTTCGGCCGTGTTGTTTTCAAATCATCACAACAGCTTTTCTTGGATTGACGTCCACTTAAATTCAACTTTGTCCGCCACTTTTAAAGGCGATAAATAGGTCGCGTGGTATAGGTAACTTTGTCGATGACTGCAGAAAAATTAGTGATGTTTTTAAGGTGGCTCAAAACGGTTTCGTTATTTGTTAACTCTAATTCTTTGATTGATCGAAACTACCACAATTTTTAGTTTGTTTCCTTGAAAAAGGTATCGAAGAGCCATCTTAAGTTATCGAAAATTAATGTGGCGCTGAGCCTACAGTATAGATTTGTTTAAAACTAACTTTACATAAAGATGAATCTTAATATGCAAATTGCAATTCAATGATTAAAAAAATGGGGATCACGGAACTCATTTTTGAGTTACAGGATTAAAGGTGACTTAAGAGGCTATGTTGTTGCTATGGTAACCTATTATGTCACAAAAGAAAAGATCAAAACTTGTTGAACAATAATTGGGCATCGTTTCCTTTTCAAGGAAAGAAACCAAAGATTGTTGTAGTAAAAAAAATAACGAAACCGTTTTGAGCCACCTTAATTTTAAGTTGCAGACTTGTGTTTCATTTAACACAAGTCAATATATATTTAACCGATAGACTTGAGAATTATTCAATAGTTTAAACAGACTGCAAAAAAGGGAAATTGAAAGTAACGAAAGATGGCTTAAATACTTATTTCGTACTATGTTCTGTCTATAGGTTGTGGTATTTCTCCGTCCAACCAGCAGAACGATCAAAGGATACATTCAAACGCAAATGGAAATTCTAATGCAAAGCAAGCGAACAGTATGCACAGCAAAAATGAAGAATCACTACTGCACTCAGCCGCTAAGGTTCCAGACGTCATTACTACTAAGAAAATACTGTCTATTGAGCGTGACATTGATTCAAGAAACAGCAATGGAGCAACGCCATTGATGATTGCAGCTTATCATGGTAGATTAGATGCATTCAGTGTCCTAATAGAAAGAAAATCAGATCCTACTTTGAAAAACAACAACGGGTGGACATTGCTACACTATGCTGCGCAAGGCGGTAATGATGTCATCATTGAGAAGCTACTGTCTCTTGGACTTGACATTGATTCAAGAAGCAGCGATGGAGCAACGCCATTGATGATTGCAGCCCTTTGTGGTAGATTAGATGCATTCAGTGTCCTAATAGAAAGAAAATCAGATCCTACTTTGAAAAACAACAACGGGTGGACATTGCTACACTATGCTGCGCAAGGCGGTAATCATGTCATCATTGAGAAGCTACTGTCTCTTGGACTTGACATTGATTCAAGACGCAGCGATGGAGCAACGCCATTGATGATTGCAGCTCGTGAGGGTATATTAGATGCATTCAGTGTCTTAACAGAAAGAAAAGCAGATCCTACTTTGAAAGACAACAACGGGTGGACATTGCTACACTATGCTGCGCAAGGTGGTAATCATGTCATCATTGAGAAGCTACTGTCTCTTGGATTTGACATTGATTCAAGAAATAGCAGCGGAGCAACGCCATTAATGATTGCAGCCCTTTGTGGTAGATTAGATGCATTCAGTGTCCTAATAGAAAGAAAAGCAGATCCTACTTTGAAAAACAACAACGGGTGGACATTGCTACACTATGCTGCGCAAGGCGGTAATGATTTCATCATTGAGAAGCTACTGTCTCTTGGACTTGACATTGATTCAAGAAGCAGCAATGGAGCAACGCCATTGATGATTGCAGCCCTTTGTGGTAGGTTAGATGCATTCAATGTCCTATTAGAAAGAAAATCAGATCCTATTTTGAAAAACAACAACAGGTGGACATTGCTACACTATGCTGCAAAAGGCGGTAATCATGTCATCATTGAAAAGCTACTGTCTCTTGGACTTAACTTTGATTCAAGGAAAAGCGATGGAACAACGCCATTGATGATTGCAGCTTGTAATTGTAGATTAGATGCATTAAATGTCCTTATAGAAAAAGGGTCAGACCCTTCTTTCAGAGACAATGATGGGAGGACAGTCCTCCACTATGCTGCGAAAGGCGGCCAACATGACATCATTGAGAAGCTACTGTCTCTTGGAGTTGACATTGAGTCAAGAAGCAGCAATGGAACAACGCCATTGATGATTGCAGCTCGTGAGGGTAGATTACATGCATTCAGTGTCCTAATAAAAGGAAACTCAGATCCTACTTTGAAAAACAACAACGGGTGGACATTGCTACACCATGCTGCCGTGGGCGGTAATGAAGACATCATTGAGAAGCTACTGTCTCTTGGACTTGACATTGATTCAAGAAGCAGCGATGGAGCAACGCCATTGATGATTGCAGCTCGTGAGGGTAGATTAGATGCATTCAGTGTCTTAACAAAAAGAAAATCAGATCCTACTTTGAAAGACAACAACGGGTGGACATTGCTACACTATGCTGCGCAAGGCGGTAATCATGTCATCATTGAGAAGCTACTGTCTCTTGGACTTGACATTGATTCAAAAAGCAGCAATGGAGCAAGGCCATTGATGCTTGCAGCCCTTTGTGGTAGATTAGATGCATTCAGTGTCCTAGTAGAAAGAAAAGCAGATCCTAATTTGAAAAACAACAACGGGTGGACATTGCTACACTATGCTGTGCAAGGCGGTAATGATGTCATCATTGAGAAGCTACTGTCTCTTGGACTTGACATTGATTCAAGAAGCAGCGATGGAGCAACGCCATTGATGATTGCAGCTCGTGAGGGTAGATTAGATGCATTCAGTGTCCTAATAGAAAGAAAATCAGATCCTACTTTGAAAGACAACAACGGGTGGACATTGCTACACTATGCTGCGCAAGGCGGTAATGATGTCATCATTGAGAAGCTACTGTCTCTTGGACTTGACATTGATTCAAGAAGCAGCAATGGAGCAACGCCATTGATGATTGCAGCTCGTGAGGGTAGATTAGATGCATTCAGTGTCCTAATAGGAAAAAAATCAGATCCTACTTTGAAAAACAACAACGGGTGGACATTGCTACACTATGCTGCGCAAGGCGGTAATGATGTCATCATTGAGAAGCTACTGTCTCTTGGACTTGACATTGATTCAAGGAGAAGCGATGGAGCAACGCCATTGATGATTGCAGCTGGCAATTGTAGATTAGATGCATTAAATGTCCTTATAGAAAAGAGGTCAGACCCTTCTTTTAGAGACAATGATGGGAGGACACTCCTCCACTATGCCGCTCACGGCGGCCAACATGACACCATTGAGAAGCTACTGTCTCTTGGATTTGACATTGATTCAAGAAGCAGCAACGGAACAACGCCATTAATGATTGCAGCTCGTGAGGGTAGATTAGATGCATTCAGGGTCCTAATAGAAAGAAAATCAGATCCTACTTTGAAAGACAACAATGCGCGGACATTGCTACACTATGCTGCGCAAGTCGGTAATCAAGTCATCATAGAGAAGTTACTGTCTCTTGGACTCGATATTGATGCAGGACGCAGCGATGGAGCAACGCCATTGATGATTGCAGCTTGTGAGGGTAGATTAGATGCATTCAGTGTCTTAACAGAAAGAAAATCAGATCCTACTTTAAAAAGCAACAACGGGTGGACACTGCTACACTATGCTGCGCAAGGCGATAATCATATCATCATTGAGAAGCTACTGTCTCTTGGAGTTGACATTGATTCAAGAAGCAGCAATGGAGCAACGCCATTCATGATTGCAGCTCGTGAGGGTAGATTAGATGCATTCAGTGTCTTAGAAGAAAGAAAATCAGATCCAACTTTGAAAGACAACAACGGGTGGACATTGCTACACTATGCTGCGCAAGGCGGTAATCATGTCATCATTGAGAAGCTACTGTCTCTTGGATTTGACATTGATTCAAGAAATAGCAGCGGAGCAACGCCATTAATGATTGCAGCCCTTTGTGGTAGATTAGATGCATTCAGTGTCCTAATAGAAGGAAAAGCAGATCCTACTTTGAAAAACAACAACGGGTGGACATTGCTACACTATGCTGCGCAAGGCGATAATGATTTCATCATTGAGAAGCTACTGTCTCTTGGACTTGACATTGATTCAAGAAGCAGCAATGGAGCAACGCCATTGATGATTGCAGCCCTTTGTGGTAGCTTAGATGCATTCAGTGTCCTATTAAAAAGAAAATCAGATCCTACTTTGAAAAACAACAACAGGTGGACAGTGCTACACTATGCTGCGCAAGGCGGTAATCATGTCATCATTGAGAAGCTACTGTCTCTTGGACTTGACATTGATTCAAGGAAAAGCGATGGAACAACGCCATTGATGATTGCAGCTTGTAATTGTAGATTAGATGCATTAAATGTCCTTATAGAAAAAGGGGCAGACGCTTTTTTAAGAGACAATGATGGGAGGATAGTCCTCCACTATGCTGCGAAAGGCGGCCAACATGACATCATTCAGAAGCTACTGTCTCTTGGAGTTGACATTGATTCAAGAAGCAGCAATGGAACAACGCCATTGATGATTGCAGCTCGTGAGGTTAGATTAGATGCATTCAGTGTCCTCATAAAAAGAAAAGCAGATCCTACTTTGAAAAACAACAACGGGTGGACATTGCTACACTATGCTGCGCAAGGCGGTAATCATGTCATCATTGAGAAGCTACTGTGTCTTGGACTTGAGATTAATTCAAGAAGCAGCAATGGAGCAACGCCATTGATGATTGCAGCTCGTGAGGGTAGATTAGATGCATTCAGTGTCTTAACAAAAAGAAAATCAGATCCTACTTTGAAAAACAACAACGGGTGGACATTGCTACACTATGCTGTGCAAGGCGGTAATCATGTCATCATTGAGAAGCTACTGTGTCTTGGATTTGACATTGATTCAAGAAGCAGCAATGGAGCAACCCCATTGATGATTGCAGCTCGTGAAGATAGATTAGATGCATTCAGTGCCTTAACAAAAAGAAAATCAGATCCTACTTTGAAAGACAACAACGGGTGGACATTGCTACACTATGCTGCGCAAGGCGGTAATCATGTCATCATTGAGAAGCTACTGTCTCTTGGATTTGACATTGATTCAAGAAGCAGCAATGGAGCAACCCCATTGATGATTGCAGGCCTTTGTTTTAAGTTAGATGCATTTAGTGTCCTAATAGAAAGAAAATCAGATCCTACTTTGAAAGACAACAACGGGTGGACATTGCTACACTATGCTGCGCAAGGCGGTAATGATGTCATCATTGAGAAGCTACTGTCTCTTGGATTTGACATTGATTCAAGAAATAGCAGCGGAGCAACGCCATTAATGATTGCAGCCCATTCTGGTAGATTAGATGCATTCATTGCCCTAATAGAAAGAAAATCAGATCATAATTTGAAAAACAACAACGGGTGGACATTGCTACACTATGCTGCGCAAGGCGGTAATGATGTCATCATTGAGAAGCTACTGTCTCTTGGACTTGACATTGATTCAAGACGCAGCGATGGAGCAACGCCATTGATGATTGCAGCTTGTGAGGGTAGATTAGATGCATTCAGTGTCCTCATAGAAAGAAAATCAGATCCTACTTTGAAAGACAACGACGGGTGGACATTGCTACACTATGCTGTGCAAGGCAGTAATTATGCCATCATTGAGAAGCTACTGTCTCTTGGACTTCGCATTGATTCAAGAAAAAGCAATGGAGCAACGCCATTGATGATGGCAGCTTCTGAGGGTAGATTAGATGCATTTAGTGTCCTAATAGAAAAAAAATCAGATCCTACTTTGAAAAACAACAATGGGTGGACATTACTACACTATGCTGCGGAAGGCGGTAATCATGTCATCATTGAGAAGCTACTGTCTCTTGGACTGGACATTGATTCAAGGAGAAGCGATGGAGCAACGCCATTGATGATTGCAGCTGGTAATTGTAGATTATATGCATTAAATGTCCTTATAGAAAAAGGGTCGGACCCTTCTTTTAGAGACAATGATGGGAGGACACTCCTCCACTATGCCGCTCACGGCGGCCAACATGACACCATTGAGAAGCTACTGTCTCTTGGATTTGACATTGATTCAAGAAGCAGCAACGGAACAACGCCATTAATGATTGCAGCTCGTGAGGGTAGATTAGATGCGTTCAGGGTCCTGATAGAAAGAAAATCAGATCCTACTTTGAAAACCAACAACGGGTGGACATTGCTACACTATGCAGCACAAGGCGGTAATCATGTCATCATTGAGAAGCTACTCTCTCTTGGAGTTGACATTGATTCAAGAAGCAACAATAGAACAACCCCATTGATGATTGCAGCTTGTGAGGGTAGATTAGATGCATTCAGTGTCCTCATAAAAAGAAAATCAGATCGTACTTTGAAAGACAACAACGGGTGGACATTGCTACACTATGCTGCGCAAGGCGGTAATCATGTCATCATTGAGAAGCTACTGTGTCTTGGACTCGACATTGATTCAAGAAGCAGCAATGGAGCAACGCCATCGATGATTGCAGCTCGTGAAGATAGATTAGATGCATTCAGTGCCTTAACAAAAAGAAAATCAGATCCTAAATTAAAAGACATCAACGGGTGGACATTGCTACACTATGCTGCGGAAGGCGGTAATCATGTCATCATTGAGAAGCTACTGTCTGTTGGACTTGACATTGATTCAAGAAGCAGCAATGGAGCAACGCCATCGATGATTGCAGCTCGTGAAGATAGATTAGATGCATTGAGTGCTTTAACAAAAACAAAATCAGATCCTACTTTGAAAGACATCAACGGGTGGACATTGCTACACTATGCTGCGCAAGGCGGTAATCATGTCATCATTGACAAGCTACTGTCTCTTGGAATGGACATTGATTCAAGAAGCAGCAATGGAGCAACGCCATTAATGATTGCAGCTTGTGAGGGTATAATAGATGCATTCATTGTCCTAATAGAGAGAAAATCAGATCCTACTTTAAAAAACAACAACGGATGGACATTGCTACACCATGCTGCACAAGGCGGTAATGAAGACATCATTGAGAAGCTACTATCTCTTGCACTTGACATTGATTCAAGAAGCAGCAATGGAGCAACGCCATTAATGATTGCAGCTGGTGAGAGTAGATTAGAAGCATTCAGTGTCTTAACAGAAAGAAAATCAGATCCTACCATGAAAGACAAGAACGGGTGGACATTGCTACACTATGCTGCTCAAGGCGGTAACAATGTCATGATTCAGAAGCTACTGTCTCTTGGACTTGACATTGATTCCAGACGCATGGATGGAGCAACGCCATTCATGATTGCAGCTCGTGAGGGTAGATTAGATGCATGCAGTGTCTTAACAGAAAGAAAATCAGATCCTACCATGAAAGACAAGAACGGGTGGACATTGCTACACTATGCTGCTCAAGGCGGTAACAATGTCATGATTCAGAAGCTACTGTCTCTTGGACTTGACATTGATTCAAGGAGAAGCGATGGAGCAACGCCATTGATGATTGCAGCTCGTGAGGCTAGATTAGATGCATTCGGTGTCTTAACAGAAAGAAAATCAGATCCTTTTTTAAAAGACAACAATGCGTGGACATTACTACACTATGCTGCGCAAGGCGGTAATCAAGTCATCATTGACAAGCTACTATGTCTTGGACTCGACATTGATTCAAGAAGCAGCAATGGAGCAACGCCATCGATGATTGCAGCTTGTGAGGGTAGATTAGATGCATTTAATGTCTTAACAGAAAGAAAATCCGATCCTAATTTAAAAAGCAACAACAGGTGGACACTGCTACACTATGCTGCGCAAGGAGGTAATCATGTCATCATTGAGAAGCTACTGTCTCTTGGACTTGACATTGATTCAAGAAGCAGCAATGGAGCAACGCCATTGATGATTGCAGCTCGTGAGGGTAGATTAGATGCTGTCAGTGTCTTAACAGAAAGAAAAGCAGATCCTACTTGGAAAAACAACAACGGGTGGACATTGCTACACTATGCTGCGCAAGGCGGTAATCATGTCATCATTGAAAAGCTACTCTTTCTTGGATTTGACATTGATTCAAGAAATAGCAGCGGAGCAACGCCATTAATGATTGCAACCCTTTGTGGTAGATTAGATGCATTCAGTGTCCTAATAGAAAGAAAAGCAGATCCTAGTTTGAAAGACAACAACGGGGGGACATTGCTACACTATGCTGCGCAAGGCGACAATGATTTCATCATTGAGAAGCTACTGTCTCTTGGACTTGACATTGATTCAAGAGGCAGCGATGGAGCAACGCCATTGATGATTGCAGCTCGTGAGGGTAGATTAGATGCATTCAGTGTCCTAATAGAAAGAAAGTCAGATCCTACTTTGAAAGACAACGACGGGTGGACATTGCTACATTATGCTGCCCATGGCGGTAATCATGTCATCATTGAGAAGCTACTGTCTCTTGGACTTGACATTGATTCAAGAAACAGCAATGGAGCAACGCCATTGATGATTGCAGCTCGTGAGGGTAGATTAGATGCATTCAGTGTCCTAATAGAAAGAAAATCTGATCCTAGTTTGAAAAACAATAACGCTTGGACATTGCTACACTATGCTGCGCAAGGCGATAATGATTTCATCATTGAGAAGCTACTGTCTCTTGGACTTGAAATTGATGCAAGAAGCAGCAATGGAGCAACGCCATTGATGATTGCAGCTCTTTTTGGTAGGTTAGATGCATTCAGTGTCCTATTAGAAAGAAAATCAGATCCTAATTTAAAAACGAACAACGGGAAGACATTGCTACACTATGCTGCGCAAGGCGGTAATCATGCCATCATTGAGAAGCTACTGTCTCTTGGAGTTGACATTGATTCAAGAAGCAGCAATGGAACAACGCCATTGATGATTGCAGCTCGTGAGGGTAGATTAGATGTATTCAGTGTCTTCATAGAAAGAAAATCAGATCCTACTTTGAAAAACAACAACGGGTGGACATTGCTACACTATGCTGCGCAAGGCGGTAATCATGTCATCATTGAGAAGCTACCGTCTTTTGGACTAGACATTGATTCAAGAAGCAGCAATGGAGCAACGCCATTGATGATTGCAGCTCGTGAGGATAGATTAGATGCATTCAGTGTCTTAACAAAAAAAAAATCAGATCCTACTTTGAAAGACAACAATGGGTGGACATTGCTCCACTATGCTGCACAAGGCGGTAATCAAGTCATCATTCAGAAGCTACTGTCTCTTGGATTTGACATTGATTCAAGAAATAACAGCGGAGCAACGCCATTAATGATTGCAGCCCTTTGTGGTAGATTAGATGCATTCAGTGTCCTATTAGAAAGAAAAGCAGATCCTACTTTGAAAAACAACAACGGGTGGACATTGCTACACTATGCTGTGCAAGGCGATAACGATTTCATCATTGAGAAGCTACTGTCTCTTGGACTTGATATGGATTCAAGACGCAGCGATGGAGCAACACCATTCATGATTGCAGCTCGTGAAGGTAGATTAGATGCATTCAGTGTCTTAACAGAAAGAAAATCAGATCCTACTTTGAAAGACCACAACGGGTGGACATTGCTACACTATGCTGCACAAGGTGGTAATCATGTTATCATTGAGAAGCTAATGTCTCTTGGATTTGACATTGATTCAAGAAATAGCGGCGGAGCAACGCCATTAATGATTGCAGCCCTTTGTGGTAGATTAGATGCATTCAGTGCCCTAATAGAAAGAAAAGCAGATCCTAATTTGAAAAACAACAACGGGTGGACATTGCTACACCATGCTGCGCAAGGCGATAATGATTTCATCATTCAAAAGCTACTGTCTCTTGGACTTGACATTAATTCAAGACGCAGCGATGGAGCAACGCCATTCATGATTGCAGCTCGTGAGGGTAGATTAGATGCATTCAGTGTCTTAAAAGAAAGAAAATCAGATCCTACTTTGAAAGACAACAACGGGGGGACAGTGCTACACTATGCTGCGCAAGGCGGTAATGATGTCATCATTGAGAAGCTACTGTCTCTTGGACTTGACATTGATTCAAGAAACCGTAATGGAACAACGCCATTGATGATTGCAGCTCGTGAGGGTAGATTAGATGCATTCAGTGTCCTAATGGAAAGAAGATCAGATCTTACTTTGAAAACCAACAACGGGTGGACAGTGCTACACTATGCTGCGCAAGGCGGTAATGATGTCATCATTGAGAAGCTACTGTCTCTTGGACTTGACATTGATTCAAGAAGCAGCAATGGAGCAACGCCATTGATGATTGCAGCTCGTGAGGGTAGATTAGATGCATTCAGTGTCTTAACAAAAAGAAAATCAGATCCTACTTGGAAAGACAACAACGGGTGGACATTGTTACACTATGCTGCGCAAGGCGGTAATCATGTCATCATTGAAAAGCTACTGTCTCTTGGATTTGACATTGAATCAAGAAATAGCAGCGGAGCAACGCCATTAATGATTGCAGTCCTTTGTGGTAGATTAGATGCATTGAGTGTCCTAATAGAAAGAAGAGCAGATCCTACTTTGAAAAACAACAACGGGTGGACATTGCTACACTATGCTGCGCAAGGCGGTAATGATGTCATCATTGAGAAGCTACTGTCTCTTGGACTTGACATTGATTCAAGAAGCAGCAATGGAGCAACGCCATTGATGATTGCAGCTCGTGAGGGTAGATTAGATGCATTCAGTGTCTTAACAGAAAGAAAATCAGATCCTACTTTGAAAGACCACAACGGGTGGACATTGCTACACTATGCTGCACAAGGTGGTAATCATGTTATCATTGAGAAGCTAATGTCTCTTGGATTTGACATTGATTCAAGAAATAGCGGCGGAGCAACGCCATTAATGATTGCAGCCCTTTGTGGTAGATTAGATGCATTCAGTGCCCTAATAGAAAGAAAAGCAGATCCTAATTTGAAAAACAACAACGGGTGGACATTGCTACACCATGCTGCGCAAGGCGATAATGATTTCATCATTCAAAAGCTACTGTCTCTTGGACTTGACATTGATGCAAGACGCAGCGATGGAGCAACGCCATTCATGATTGCAGCTCGTGAGGGTAGATTAGATGCATTCAGTGTCTTAAAGGAAAGAAAATCTGATCCTACTTTGAAAGACAACAACGGGTGGACATTGCTACACTATGCTGCGCAAGGCGGTAATCATGTCATCATTGAGAAGCTACTGTCTCTTGGACTTGACATTGATTCAAGACGCAGCAATGGAGCAACGCCATTGATGATTGCAGCTCGTGAGGGTAGATTAGATGCATTCAGTGTCCTCATAGAAAGAAAATCAGATCCTACTTTGAAAAACAACAACGGGTGGACATTGCTACACTATGCTGCGCAAGGCGGTAATCATGTCATCATTGAGAAGCTACTGTCTCTTGGACTTGACATTGATTCAAAAAGCAGCAATGGAGCAACGTCATTGATGATTGCAGCTCGCGAGGGTAGATTAGATGCATTCAGTGTCTTAACAGAAAGAAAATCAGATCCTACTTGGAAAGACAACAACGGGTGGACATTGTTACACTATGCTGCGCAAGGCGGTAATCATGTCATCATTGAAAAGCTACTGTCTCTTGGATTTGACATTGATTCAAGAAATAGCAGCGGAGCAACGCCATTAATGATTGCAGCAGTTTGTGGTAGATTAAATGCATTCAGTGTGCTAATAGAAAGAGAAGCTGATCCTAATTTGAAAAACAACAACGGGTGGACATTGCTACACTATGCTGCGCAAGGCGGTAATCATGTCATCATTGAGAAGCTACTGTCTCTTGGACTTGACATTGATTCAAGACGCCGCGATGGAGCAACGCCATTGATGATTGCAGCTTCTAATGGTAGATTAGATGCATTCAGTGTCTTAACAAAAAGAAAATCAGATCCTACTTTGAAAGACAACAACGGGGGGACAGTGCTACACTGTGCTGCGCAAGGCGGTAATGATGTCATCATTGAGAAGCTACTGTCTCTTGGACTTGACATTGATTCAAGAAGGAGCGATGGAGCAACGCCATTGATGATTGCAGCTCGTGAGGGTAGATTAGATGTATTCAGTGTCCTCATAGAAAGAAAATCAGATCCTACTTTGAAAAACAAGAACGGGTGGACATTGCTACACTATGCTGCGCAAGGCGGTAATCATATCATCAGTGAGAAGGTACTGTCTCTTGGAATTGACATTGATTCAAGAAGCAGCAATGGAGCAACGCCATTGATGATTGCAGCTCGTGAGGGTAGATTAGATGCATTCAGTGTCCTAATAGAAAGAAGATCAGATCCTACTTTGAAAGACAACAACGGGTGGACATTGCTACACTATGCTGCACAAGGCGGTAATGATGTCATCATTGAGAAGCTACTGTCTCTTGGACTTGACATTGATTCAAGGAGAAGCGATGGAGCAACGCCATTGATGATTGCAGCTTGTGAGGGTATATTAGATGCATTAAATGTCCTAATAGAAAAAGGGTCAGATCCTACTTTTAGAGACAATAATGGGTGGACATTCCTCCACTATGCTGCGCAAGACGGCCAACACGACACCATTGAGAAGATACTGTCTCTTGAACTTGACATTGATTCAAGAAGCAGCGATGGAGCAACGCCATTGATGATTGCAGCTTGTAAGAGTAGATGAGATGCATTCAGGGTCTTAATAGAAAGAAAATCAGATCCTAATTTGAAAACCAACAACGGGAAAACATTGCTACATAATGCTGCGCAAGGCGGTAATGATGTCATCATTGAGAAGATACTGTGTCTTGGACTTGACATTGATTCAAGAAGCAGCAATGGAGCAACGCCATTGATGATTGCAGCTCGTGAGGGTAGATTAGATGCATTCAGTGTCCTAATAGGAAAAAAATCAGATCCTACTTTGAAAAACAACAAAGGGGGGACATTGCTACACTATGCTGCGCAAGGCGGTAATGATGTCATCATTGAGAAGCTACTGTCTCTTGGACTTGACATTGATTCAAGACGCCGCGATGGAGCAACGCCATTGATGATTGCAGCTTCTAATGGTAGATTAGATGCATTCAGTGTCTTAACAAAAAGAAAATCAGATCCTACTTTGAAAGACAACAACGGGTGGACATTGCTACATTATGCTGCGCAAGGCGGTAATCATGTCATCATTGAGAAGCTACTGTCTCTTGGACTTGACATTGATTCAAGAAACAGCGATGGAGCAACGCCATTGATGATTGCAGCTCGTGAGGGTAGAGTAGATGCATTCAGTGTCCTAATAGAAAGAAAGTCAGATCCTACTTTGAAAGACAACGACGGGTGGACATTGCTACACTATGCTGCGCAAGGCGGTAATCATATCATCAGTGAGAAGGTACTGTCTCTTGGAATTGACATTGATTCAAGAAGCAGCGATGGAGCAACGCCATTGATGATTGCAGCTCGTGAGGGTAGATTAGATGCATTCAGTGTCCTAATAGAAAGAAGATCAGATCCTACTTTGAAAGACAACAACGGGTGGACATTGCTACACTATGCTGCACAAGGCGGTAATGATGTCATCATTGAGAAGCTACTGTCTCTTGGACTTGACATTGATTCAAGAAGCAGCGATGGAGCAACGCCATTGATGATTGCAGCTTGTGAGGGTATATTAGATGCATTAAATGTCCTAATAGAAAAAGGGTCAGATCCTACTTTTCGAGACAATAATGGGTGGACATTCCTCCACTATGCTGCGCAAGACGGCCAACACGACACCGTTGAGAAGCTGCTGTCTCTTGGATTTGACATTGATTCAAAAAGCAGCAACGGAACAACGCCATTGGTGATTGCAGCTTGTAAGAGTAGATGAGATGCATTCAGGGTCTTAATAGAAAGAAAATCAGATCCTAATTTGAAAACCAACAACGGGAAAACATTGCTACACTATGCTGCGCAAGGCAGTAATCATGTCATCATTGAGAAGCTACTGTGTCTTGGATTTGACATTGACTCAAGACACAGCGATGGAGCAACGCCATTGATGATTGCAGCTCGTGAGGGTAGATTAGATGCATTCAGTGTCCTAATAGAAAGAAGATCAGATCCTACTTTGAAAGACAACAATGGGTGGACATTGCTACATTATGCTGCCCATGGCGGTAATCATGTCATCATTGAGAAGCTACTGTCTCTTGGACTTGACATTGATTCAAGAAATAGCAGCAGAGCAACGCCATTGATGATTGCAGCTCGTGAGGGTAGATTAGATGCATTCAGTGTCCTCATAGAAAGAAAATCAGATCCTACTTTTAAAAACAACAGGGGGTGGACATTGCTACACTATGCTGCACAAGGTGATAATGATGTTATCATTGAAAAGCTACTGTCTCTTGGATTTGACATTGATTCAAGAAATAACAGCGGAGCAACGCCATTAATGATTGCAGCCCTTTGTGGTAGATTAGATGCATTCAGTGTCCTATTAGAAAGAAAAGCAAATCCTACTTTGAAAAACAACAACGGGTGGACATTGCTACACTATGCTGCGCAAGGCGATAATGATTTGATCATTCAAAAGCTACTGTCTCTTGGAGTTGACATTAATTCAAGACGCAGCGATGGAGCAACGCCATTCATGATTGCAGCTCGTGAGGGTAGATTAGATGCATTCAGTGTCTTAAAAGAAGGAAAATCTGATCTTACTTTGAAAGACAACAACGGGTGGACATTGCTACACTATGCTGCGCAAGGCGGTAATCAAGTCATCATTGAAAATCTACTGTCTCTTGGACTTGACATTGATTCAAGAAAAAGCAATGGAGCAACGCCATTCATGATTGCAGCTCGTGAGGGTAGATTAGATGCATTCAGTGTCCTAATAGAAAAAAAATCAGATCCTAGTTTACAACGGGTGGACATTGCGTACAACAACGGGTGGACATTGCTACAGTATGCTGCGCAAGGCGGTAACGATGTCATCATTGAGACGCTACTGTCTCTTGGACTTGACATTGATTCAAGAAAAAGCAATTAATGGAGCAACGCCATTGATGATGACAGCTTGTGAGGGTAGATTAGATGCATTCAGTGTCCTAATAGAAAAAAAATCAGATCCTACTTTGAAAGACAACAACGGGTGGACATTGCTACATAATGCTGCGCAAGGCGGTAATGATGTCATCATTGAGAAGCTACTGTCTCTTGGACTTGACATTGATTCAAGACGCAGCGATGGAGCAACGCCATTGATGTTGTAAATAAAGAACGATCTGTCACTTCACGAGCTATAGTACGTCTGTGATTTCTAATTTTAGCGTGATTCCTATTCGCTGGCTTTTGACAGTCGACTCTGAAATGGCTTCTTTCCTTTTCCGTTCGCTTGCTGAGGATTTGCTTGTTTTCTTTTCAAACTCTTGCGATTCAAGAAAAATTAATTGCTTAACTGGTGAATTCGACGGTAGATTTCCCTGGAAAAACCGATATCACACTCATCCCTTCGTGATTCATGCGATCAGTCGGTTTTTCAGGTGAAATTAACCGTGGAATTCACTAGTTAGGCAGCGAAGAAAATGACATAATTAAGCAATTTTTGGGAAAACCAAAAGGCGGACAGTTCCAAAGCCTTTTATTTTCACTAATCCTAGAGCCAGTAAGAATAAACAAGCCCGGAGCTCCGCTTTTAGGCTTGGCTAAATCTATATATTAGGGATTTTTGTCTTGGACAGGGTATCGAATTTATCATTTTTTGTCTTAAACTGGGTTAAATGTCTTAACAGGGTATCAAAAATCGGAATTCTGTCTTAAACAGAGTAGGAAAATCAGCGATATTTGTCTTAAACAGGGTCAGGGTATGAGGGGCCGCGCCGCACCTCCCCACCCAGGGATATATCGAGTCGCCCCCTCCCCCCGGAATATGCCACACCGTTTGCCTCCTCTTTCGTGTAATTATTTACGGTTAACTGTTACTTTTAGATTTAAGCTATGCTCTTAATGTATGCACCTCATTGGACTTTGTGCCTTGCTCATCTGGACTTTGTAGCTTAGTTTACGTTCCGATAGTGAAATGGTGTAACCGTTCTGACAGTGGATTGTTGTAACTTTAGGTGACCTTTTCACTTTTACCTGGGCCCTTTGGCCTTGGACACATACTATAACTTTTTATTCCCTGTTAAGGATAAACTAGTGATCTTTGGAATGGAAATAGACAATAATCTGGATTTTTCTCGGTAGTCATATATCAAATGTGCGCAAAAAGATTAATAATAAACTTAACGTTATGATACACTTCCGGAACGTTATACCTAGGGACACCATATTTAAGATTTACAAATAGTATCATTTTTTACCAAAGTTTTATTATTGCTCCTCTATCTGACATTTTTTTTTTTGGTGTGCACAATACGGAGAGATTAGCAGCGCTAAATAAGAGAATATTCAAGTTAGATGAAATATTTGCAGATTACCTCAGTGTC
>NC_090884.1:67549218-67573063 GCF_036669925.1 Montipora capricornis
GTATGTTCCGTATGTTCCGTATGTTACTCGTATGTTA
Source organism: Montipora capricornis (assembly GCF_036669925.1). NCBI lineage: Eukaryota > Metazoa > Cnidaria > Anthozoa > Scleractinia > Acroporidae > Montipora > Montipora capricornis. The sequence goes on from NC_090884.1 coordinate 67,549,256, forward strand.
CTCGTATGTTACCCGTATGTACTCGTGTGGTGTTTTAGTCATGATCAGTTGAAATTGTCGCAAACTTTTAGCACTCTTCGTTGATCCGGACCTTGACACGGTTGACAGCTTGAATAACGCGAGGATATTTTCTGTGGCGTCCGATCGATTTGACCATAACGTTTTGTCTCTCACGTCGAATTCCATATGAGTTACATAAAGTACTGCCGTCAAACGTTTTATCGATGGTTATCTAGCCACAAAATCAATTGCGTGCTGATTCCCTTCTTTGCAATGTCGACAAGGCCTACATTGCCGCCCATCCATTAACACACATTTGGTGAACCTTCCAGATTCTGGCAGACACGTGACCAGCGTGAACCTGGGTCTTTTCTCAACGACAATGGAGGCAGAGAAGAGACACCCTGGGAACGAGGTTGGCTGCTAGCGAGTCACGTAATTAAAAAAGTGCGCACCTCTTTGCAACTTTTTATTTCATTCGAACGATACTGGGTGCACTGTCTTATATTGCGTTAAGGCTTACAGTTTTCACAAAAGACCGCGACGCGGTTTCACTTTATAAAAACTAAAAAGACTTTCCTATTTCTTTTATTTACTTTGATCGCCTTTGTAATATTATGTCTCCCTTCTCTGCCTCCTTTGTCGAAAGGAGGCAGAGAAGAGAGACCCTGGGAACGAGGTTGAAGAGACAATTGCTTAAATTGTTTAAAAAAGCGCGAGGATAACTTCTCCCTCCGTCTGTAAACCGCCCTTCAAATATGTAGATTTATTAACTCTTCTAAACGAGATGAGTGCGCCTGGGATTATGAGTGCTTCATATTGGTTTAGTGAAACAAATAAATTACACAAGAAAATAAATGAATCGCTTTTCGCCTCAAAAGCGCACGTGGCTCCCATTTTATTTTCTAATACCAGTCCTCCAATATTGCAATTGACGTGACAAAAAATATATCGGCTTTTGAGGACAAACAACGGACGATTAGCGGCCTATTTGTTTTTTCTTGATATCTTGGTTGAATCAATATGATCTTGTCCTTCAATCTAGTTCTTCCATATCACCGTAGTCTTCTCGTTCTTTTACTGCTACTTTGTCCGTCTTAGCTGAAGATTTGCGTGTGTTGACACCTTCGAAGTCCTCACTTTCCTTTGAATTCTGAAGCTCGTAAGACGTTAATGGTGACAGCACTCTGTCAATGTCCTTCCTACTGATGGCCAGACGACCAAGCAAAGCATCGAATTCTTTGGAATACGACTCCATTGCTTGTAAAAGCTTCGCATTCTTTCCTCCCAATCTAATTAAAAAATAATAATGACAATCACCGCTTGCTAAACGATTTCAGGGCCACAATTTCAGCTATCACCCAGGCATCTTCCAGTTCAATTTTCCTTTTTCCTCAGGGCGCATACTGAACAGAACAAAAAAAAAAAGGAAAGAAAACAAGAAGCTCTAATTTACCGCAAAAACAGTACTTGTTATTCTCTTGGAAATCAAATCGCGTGGAAAACACACCATAAAGACAAGTGGGCAGGGCTCAATTGTTCTTTATTCAGTGGATACTGAAGTCACTATCCAGAGTATAAAATGTCCTTCACGTAAAACGTTAGCCACGATTTTCCTACACACCTTTTAGGATGTGCTTAGAGTGTACATATTCACAGTTACGAGGGCAAATACTGAAATACTTCCAGTGATTGAAACTGACGGATAGTGACTTATCCACCGGATATACTTATCCGGTCTTTTCAACAACTAGTGCCTGCGCTACAGATGCGGCGCGCCTTCTATGTAACGGAGAGATAACAAAGGCTGCGCAGACGCATTTCCTTTACGTGTATACTTCGCTGTAAAACACTGATAAGCTACACACCGACACCTGCAAACAGCAACTCTTTACAAAAACTACACGTATTGGTCCTTTGAAAGTCCAACAACGTTTATAAACAAATGCTTTCCGTCAAGCCTATAGAGTTTTTCGTCCTTTTACGATAGGACTGGTGGAAACTACAGGAGGCAAGAGTCTCACCCTCGCAGATGTTACTACTAAGGCAGCACTTTCTCCTCACTTTTAGTGTTTATCCTGCTCGGGTTAAAAATAACGACCTCTTGCATGCATGAGATTTCTTCTCTACCAAATGTGGCGCATGCCAATCGATTTTCCCCAGCAAATTTAATCAGGTTTAAGCGGCCGCAGATAGAGCAGTTTTCAATTGAGTGTCGTAAAACCAACATCCAAGTAATTACTTTGGCCAATCAAAAAGGTCGGAGACAATCCAGTAAACCAATCAAAACTCGAACTAATTACAAGTAGCCGACACAAAGCGCGGAAAAACTTGCACGCGCGAGCCACGATTGGTTTTGGTTTCACTTCTGATTGTTTGAAAAAATGGCGCGAGAACTTTGAACCAATCACTGAGTGAAGTAATCATAAACCAAAGTAATTCGCTAATTACTTTCGACACTCAATTGAAAACCGCTCTATACTGAATGTGAATGGTACGTACATAACAATCACGGCCAATGCGACAATTTTCCACTGCTGCGGCTTCAGGGTGACGTTTGTACTACAAAGACTGCAAGAACCAAATTAATTAGTTGGAGAAATACGCGGAAATACATGCAGTGAACAGTGACCGATTTGCTAAGCTCCTCTGGAATTTAACACCCTCAGAATATTATATAAAGAAGACATCACTCAAAAACAAAGAAAGGACACTTTTCAGTGGATTTTGTTAAAAATATCTCTTGAAGAGGATACTAAAGAGTGTTTTCACTCACGTGATCAGTAACTTTAACATTATTTTTCCACCGAAACAAAGGAAAACGTTTGTACGATAATAGAGTTCAATTCCCGGAGGATCATTGCGTACATCAACATGGCCGCCGTTCTATTGTTTATGTACAACAACATGGCCGCCGTGACATCACGTGAAAACACTCTATAGAAGAACATTATTACCATTATTGCCTGATTTCAAGCCGAGGGCGACAAGGTACGAGTCTTCAAATTATGGGATTAGCAAGTATTGATCCACATGGTCAGAAAGTGCAAACCAAACTTTACAATAAACCAAATATTATGCGAGATACAGCCATTTAAAAACGTCAAAATTTACAAAGAAATGTATGACCATCGCAGCACACGGATGACCAAACTTTTCTTTGTAAATTTTGACGTATTTAAATGGCTGTATCTCAGTTAAAATTAGCCCGATTAACACCAAACTTGGGAATTTTGCAAATCTCAGTGTGCTCTTCCTGATTATGCGGATCAATAGACCACTTTCGATATATTAACATTCATCTTGATAGTGAGGTTTAGAGGACACAAACAAAAGAAATGAATAAACATGTTCATTCAGTATCCTTTGGTTGTGTCCTCTAGGCCTCGCTGCCAAGCTGAATTCTAATATATCGAAAGTGGTCTATCGTTGCTAATCCCATAATTTACAGACTCGTACCTAGTCCCCTTCGGCTTGAAATCAGCAATGTATTCCCGACAACGCGAGTTCTTCATTCCAACTTTTATGATAATATCAATAAAAAATAACATTTAATTTTCTTGAAGCGAAAATAAACATGTAAACAGGATCAAATGCGCCTTACAAGAACACCGGCAAAAATCAAGTCAAATTCGAACGTCGGTGTTGAAGAAACGAAAAAACAAGAGAACTCGAAAAAAGAGGAGTGAAGAACCGGGAACACGAGAAGAAGGAAAACGAAATGTTCTCACTACTGGGGACACACTTCCATTCATAGCTGTTTTCCTTGGAAGTGAAGGTGGTCAATCCAATCCATGAGCCCTAACTTTTCTACAGAAGATAAAAAAGTAGAGAGTCACGTAATGCGCAGAATTTGCCGAGTGGCAACTCACCTGAATGTGTGAACCAGTTCGGTAACATCACGTGATACTTCACCCACTGTCAACTTGAGTTCACTTAACAAGTCTGGAAACCTGGGAAAGAATCCAAGACAGTCACTGCAACTGGACTCTAGCTAAAATGGAGCTACTGACGATTTCTGAGTTCGTAGGTTAAACCCTCATTATCCAAGGAAAACTTTTATCAACATTAACTGAAATACAATCTGTTTTGTCATTTTTTGCCCATCCATGTGCGGAGTCCTTTGACTGTGACATTTCTTTTATGTTATGCTTTAGTTTTAAGCCGTTATAGTGCTACTTCACGTTATTCTGTGAGCACCCTGCATGTGTTGAACAAACGATTACCTAACTGAGTTGGCGTCATATGATATACATATAGCCACTTTTAATTTCAGTATCACACTTACGTTCGAAACAAGTGTTCCAAGACGATTCTTCGTCTGATGATGCTTTGTGATTTTGAGTCAATCGGTGGTAAAATACAGACTGAATTCTACAATAAAATAAAGACATCATAATAGAATCGACAATATTTAATAATAGTTATCTTATTGAAAAACAGCCTTTCATTAACACAGTCAATGAAACGAACCTCAGTAAGCCGTTTCCTCTCCTTGATGACGATGTTATCTTCGGAAATTCTCGGGTTTGTTTCTTTCTCCGAATCTGAATCTGAATCATCTTCAGCAGTTGTCGCGGGCTGCAGAAAAAGAGCAACCCTTGCCGCGAAAGAATCTGTATCTGGAATATGTTAAATGGATGAAAAAAGAAGTCAGCCCTTGAGAGTGCATGAAAATAAACGAGCGGTTAAAAATTGAGAGGAAAAAGAAATTTCACGATAACTTCGATTTTGTATTGCTATGCTGTGAGGGGATTAGCATAAATATTCTGCGACACATATTCATCCAATCTGAGACAAAAGGCAAAACCGTTTGAGGCCATTGTTTAAAACCGGAATACACGAGGGTTGAAGATCATCGCATTCGGTTAAGCAACCTCGTTCCCAGGGTCTGAGAACGAGGTTGTCGGTTAAGCAGCAAGTTAAAGTGCTACTGTGATCAAAAATTCGCTTCCTTTTTTTCTTCAGATTTTGAAAGTGTGATTGCTTAACACTTGATTGAGCTTTGATTTTTATTCAAAGGTTGTTTGAGCGTAAGTTTTAGAATTCATGGTTTGACCATTACTCAGGTTCCAAACTGATCGATTGGACATCAGAGGGTTAGATCTAAAGCCCTGTTCAAACGGTCATGATAGTTGATGATAGTTGATGATAGTTTCAACTATCATTCACTATCATTGACTATCATGTTTGCGATCAAACGGTCCATGATAGTTCATGATAGTTGACGAAATCGCGCAATGTGCTGGCGTAGCTAACTGGTACCTAGTCTCCTACCGCGCGCGATTGTAAACAAATATGGCGGGGATTTGAATTTCGTGATGAAAATGGCTGTGTATCAGCCGAGAAGAGCAGCTATTGCCAGTTCTTTCTTCGCTTTTCCAGTTACATCCCGATTGTGGTAGTCATCGCAAAAAATCTTCCACAAACATGGCCGTGCCTCGTACTCATCTATTAGGTTGCATATCAAACTACTACTCCACTTCTCGTTGTCTGGTTTTTTAGCTTTTTTAGCTTTTCTCACTTTCTCGCTTTCAGCGTCACTGTCGTCCGAATATTCGTCCAAATTATTGTTTTGTTGTTCCTCACAGGACGATGGCAAACTTGCGGTAGCCATATTGCATTGAGCCCGCCTTGGTTACCCCCGCTGACCGAAAAACTATCATGCACTATCATCCGCTCGGTCAAACGGAAAAAACTATCATGAACTATCATGTCGAATTTGAACATGTCCAAACTGCATGATAGTTGATGATAGTTGATGATAGTGAATGATAGTTCGTGTTCAAACGTGCGTGATAGTTGAAACTATCATCAACTATCATCAACTATCATGACCGTTTGAACGGGCCTTAAGGATCCGGAAAGTTACGTCATTGACTCACTCGCTTAAAATTTCAGCGTGTAAACGCAGCTTATTATATATGCAAAACTCGAGTTTAAAAGTCTGACAGCCCAAAAGTCCCGTGCTGCGTACACACGCACTGCATTCTTAAAGTGCCCCTGTGACCGAAAAGTCAATTCTTATATTGCTTTGGATTTCAAAACTATGTTTACTAAACACTAAGCGACCAAATGTTTAAGGCTTTATTTCAAAAAGACACTTGTTTATTTTAACTGTAAGTTTCCTCTTTGATGGTCCGCCATTACTAACTTTATGTTCTTGAGAGAGCTGGTTCGAGGAGAAAATGACGTCAAAGGCTCACTAGTTTAAATATGCAATGCGTGTGTACGCCGCAGAATTAATATGCAGCACGGGAGAGTTGGGCTTTCAGACTTTTAAACTCGCGTTTTGCATATATAATAAGGCGGATTCAGTAAGGTGTTAAGTAAACACACTTTCAGTCAATCAATCAACTTTATTTAAAAAACGGTAAATGGCTCAGCAAGCTGGTTTTCAGACATACCGTGTAAGAATTACAAGTATAAATGTTAAAACGACTGATAAATTAAGTATAGAGTTGTTTCACATGACGTCACGGCGGCCATGTTGTGTTCCAAAACAAAGAAATGGCTGCCATGATTGTCTGCCAAACTATTCGTCCGGGAATTGAACTCCATTTTTATGCAAATACCTTCTTTCGTTTCAGTAATCCAATATGGCTGCTGGTCACGTGAGTGAAAACGCTCTGTAACACTATAAATTATATAAGAATCGTATATCAATTCCTATAGACTCTTCTCAAACGTAACTAATCTGGTTTCTTTTTCAAGGAAATTTCAAAACAATCAGAATTTACTATAACATAATACGAAACAACTCAACATGTAAAAATGTGCGCTAGCAATGGAAAATGTGTCCTAGGAATCTAAGGAAAACCAGGCAGTGATTTCTTTGATCACAGGGGCTTGATATTAGGGAGACTTGATATTAGAGGACAAACACATACCATTGTCAGGAAAGCTGCATTGCGCTTTTGACTGCACAGAAACACCAAGAAACTCTAATGTTAACGGGGTACACCACTGTTGAAATACTTCTTTAACCGAATGAACTTTCATATCTTCACTGTGCATCACTTTTTCTATTTTTGAAGGGAATTGTCCTTTATCAGTTGGAGAAGATAGCGCCAGCGACGAAACTCTAGCTGTTGGAATGTCTTTGTGATCATGACGGCATCTTTCTGGTATTGTCGATTCAGAATGGGTTGTCCGTAAATTCGGGTTGTGGACCAAATCTCTGTATTCGTGAGCTGTATTTTGAGGGAAATTTTCTTCACTGTCATCTAAAAAATCTTTGCAAGTGTTATGCTCAGCTGATGAGGGGCAAAAACCTTCCGAATTAGCGCTGAAAGAAAACAATACATAAAACTACATGTACGCTCGCTGCAGCTTTTGGCCAACAAACTGGACCATTTAGAATCCAATTTTGGATGATCGCAAGCCAACATTTCCGAACGACGATTGCTTTCTGTTACAGTCGAGTGTTTTCTCTCAAATCAAACAATTGAACTTACATTTTCGAATTAGACGCAAAATTGCCACACAGATGCATACAAAAATGAGCATACAGAGCCGAGTACCGGTGCATTACCGATTGGCATACATAAGTCAAATAAAAGCACAACAAACTAAGGTGACTTATACAGTTTTCTGAAGAAAAAGATCAATATTTTGAAATCTGTGAAATTAAAGCAACAGGATGTCTCTTCTGAAGTGATGGTCACTGCAATTGATGTAAAATGTAATTTTCCCTTACAAATAAATGCAAATCAGGGGAAAATGCTAAATAAAGTGACCGAGCACCTGGAGGGGGACTGGAAACCAGACATTTCAAAGGCCTTTTCCTCTAGCCGTACGACCCCACCTTAAAATTTCAGGATTTCCATAGCGAGAAAAACTAATCATGTATAGAAATAAATAGTTAAATCTGTCAGACAGGTTTTTTGCAAATGACAAAAACGCCGATTTTCGTCCATTTTGATAATAACCGAAAAAACTGTCTGCTAGATCTTTTTTTTAAAAAAGGTTGACTGTTTCGTCTTCATTACAAATTCCCAAAATTTTAACCCTGGTCGTACGGCTAGGTTTTGAGAAAAAGGGCCTTTGAAATGTCTAGTTTCCAGTCGACCGTCCAGGAGCTTGGTCACTTTACTTAACATTTTCCCCTGATTTGCATTTATTTGTCAGGTACAATTACATTTTACATCAATTGCAGTGGCTAATACTTCAGAAAAGAATTATCCTGTTGCTTTAATTTCACAGATTTCAAATTCTTTGATATTTTCTTCGGAAAACTGTAGTAAGCCACGTTAACTGTTAGTTTTTAAGGATATGGGAAGCCGGAGTACCAGGATTTCAAAAAAATCACATTAGAGAAGATAACCACAAAACTCAACAGACGGTTGCACGAACCCGGTGGAAGGACAGCGTCTAAACGCCATGAACTTTATTCAAAATAGGTATCAAATACTTAAACTTAGTGAGACTCTTTGTGTTGAATGTCAAAATTGAGTGTGCACCTAATATACAGCTATTTTGAGAAAGGTTGTCCAAAAGAAGCCCAAGAACGCTCGCGACAATGCCGAAAGGTAGTATGGGACAGTATTACGGTATGTAGTACGAGAGATCTTTTGTTTGAGTCCACCAACGTGGCGGCAATGACGTCCCATAAAAACCACCTATCAGAGAGCTTAAGGAAACAACGGAAGGAATCCGGAAGTAAACATTGCTATGTCTAGGTTGACCCTTATTAGATGGTTTTCATGCGACGTCATCGCCGGCACGTTGGTGGACTCAAACAAAAGATCTCTCTTTAGCTTCTTTTGTTCGTCCACCAGCACTTGTACATTACACCTTTATAAAATGTCCCCTAAACTCTGCTTCACAAGTAAAGATAAACAACTGCATTTACCCCAACCTAAAACATAACGCTGACCCTATTAAACATTCACCTTATTGTTGGAAATCGGTTGCAAATGCTCAGACTTAACTTGTGCAGGTTATCTCAAATAGGCGCGCATCAAATAAATAGATCACGTTCGATATATCAAAATTCAGTCCCAAACAAAAGGCATCATCTCAAGGCTCTGGGGAATAAATATATGTATGAGTTTATTCCCCACAGCCTTGAGATGATGCCTTTTGTTTAGGACCGAATTTTAATATATCGAAATTGGTCTATTATATTTCGAACATAAGTAGCCCTAAGACATGTTTCTTACAATCTCACTCACACGCTCCACTGCCGATCCTATGTTAAAACAGTCCTACCAACAATGGCATATGAAGCCGTGTGGGGTGCAGGGATAGCGTAGTGGTCCCACCAATGTGGCCCGGGTTCGATTCCCAGACTCGGCGTCATATGTGGGCTGAGTTTGTTGGTTCTCTACGCTGCACCGAGAGGTTTTTCTCCGGGTACTCCGGTTTCCCCTCTCCTCAAAAACGAACATTTGACTTGATTTACGTACAGTGTCCCCTATTAGTGCTCCAGCGCTAGACCGACTTGACACTTAAATAAAGTTTCCTTCCTTTCGTTTCTGGGACACAACCGAGGGGAAGGAAAGTGCTATCACCACTGTGACAACCCCGCTCGTGTGAAAACGCATTTATTGCTTTCAGTTGGATCTTAATGAGTGATGAAACGTCATCAGTACCCTGGTTCCGACAAATCAAAAATTCATCTTTTTTTAAAAAAAAGGTAAAAAACCCAGAACGTGCTCTGGTTAAAAAAAAGCATAGGCTTTCGGCTATCAATATACATGTATCGCCTTCGTTAAAGGCTATTTAACAATTATTTCATGAGCCCGCGTTGGATACGAGATGGTAAATAGACAACGAGGCGCCTAGCGTCGAGTTGGCTGTTACCACTCTCGTATCCAACAAGGCCGAATGGAATAATTGATTTATTAAATTCTCAACCTACGGTTTTGCTAAATTTTATTAAAGTTTAAGAAACGACCGGATAGTGATGTGATTTCCGGGCGCCAAAAATTTAATGCTGAGCGGCATTTGCCGCACTCATTTCCATATAAGGTCAAACGCAGGTATAATTAAGAGCCAATCAGCGCCCGCGTTCAACGCTATCCACTGCTTTAGTATATACTAATGGCTGATAACCGAGATCCAGTGAACCAATGAGAAAGCTAGAATTGCATTATCCGAGGTTGAGAATTTAGTGAAGACGGATAGCCGAAAACTTATGTTTTTAATCTTTTAACCAGAGAACGTTCTGGGTTTTTCACCATTTTTTAAATTACGTCTTATCCTGGTTACAGCTCTATTTTTACTCGAACATTTATCTGGTAACACAAACGATATGATTATGTAATGCCATATATCAATAAGGTGATGTCTCCTGCGGAGACATTTATGGCGGATGTAATGGGTACGTTCCTTTATCGATATGCAGAGCGATTACCTTGAATCTACAGATGAATTAATTCCTTGGACGCAAATAAAATAATTCCACGCTCTTACCTACAGGAGCTGTCATCGTTTTCCAACAGAGAAAATGGCCTAAGACTGAGAAGAAAGAAAAGGGCACTCTTCAATGTCTTAAGCATGTGAAACCTCACAAATGGCTCTTGAGGTTTGAGTCGTGACTTAAGGGCCATTCAAGAAAAAAAAAAGCAGGTTCGCGATTTGTTCGCATAAGATACCCGACCAAATTTACGCCTGCGCAATACTGGTTCCTAGCCCATACAATGAATGCACGAAAAAGTCGTGGTGCATCCATACGTGAGGCTTAAAACCTTCGGTACAATGGATTACGTTTATGTAAGCCGTTATAGAAAAAAAAATTGCATTTGCACAGTTTGCTTCTTATCTATGCTGCAGCAGAAATAAATGGCCATATTTTTCGTCTCTTCTAAGCTTCACAACATTGAGGAAGGCTTCTTTTGAACGTAAAATTTATTGTTTTTATTATCATCATCCTCATCATCATCATCATTATCATTATCATTATCATCATCATCATCATCATCATTATCATTATCATTATCATTACCATTACCATTCATGATTACTGACATTAACCACACGGATTTTTATACATGTACATTAAATGTTCAAGCACCTTTCTCCAATGCGTGTCCACACAGGAGAATCGGAAACTTGTGATTCAAAATACTTGGAGGCCTTGAAACAGAAGCTACTACAAAAGCACTAAAAGACAAAATTCATACATCAGTGTCTCAAAAAGAACACTTATTAATCACTTTTTGGTAAAAGTATCAGCTGTGGCCTTCAATCCTATATAGTGACCCTGAATCCACCACTCATCAAGCATCACTAGTTTAACTTCAACTTCCTCAAAAACAATGCAGCATCAACAATTTAATCATTTGCAACTATAGCAATTTTTATTTTATATGGTATTTTGTAAAAATAAATGAAGAGCTCTCACGAGAGAAAATCCTGGGAAAAATTCATCAGTTAAGGGGAAAAGGTATAACTGACCTTCCTCTCTGTTATGTCGTACACTTTATTTGTTCTCAGGGAGATTTTATACCTTTGAAGTGGTACCTATTGAAACAAAAAATGCACAAAAAATGGCACGTACAACAGATTAAAAAAAAAAAACTCGAAAAGATAATCATCATCACCAACTTATGCACAAGGAATAATAATTATCCTGACTCGTAATTCAGATTGCTCTGGTACAGGCTTATTTCTGGATGTTTTCTTTTCCTGTATGTAAGACCGATCGGTTCAGAAACTCTTTTATTGTTATGTAAGTAATTATGTAAGTCAGCCATTTTAGATATTTTAGATTACATTTTTTAAGGCTTTAAATTTTTCTAAATAATATATTTTTTCTCATTCTGTAATTATATACGTAAATCAGTCTTCGGACTTCAATGTGTTTTTATAATAAACGATTTATCTATCTATCTATCTATCTATCTACCTACCTATCTATCTATCTATCTATCTATCTATCTATCTATCTATCTATCTATCTATCTATCTATCTATCTATCTATCTATCTATCTATCTATCTATCTATATCTATCTATCTATCTATCTATCTATCTATCTATCTATCTATCTTCATGTACCTTGCTCAGTTGGTTGTTGCAAATTGCATATCCACATTTCTTTGCAATCATTCTTTCCTCAACCACATCTGCATAGTGACTTGTGGTAATGAGATTTCCCTGAAAGAAAATCATAGTTATCATAGCTTTGGAAATCACACCCTCCATCTCCAAAATGCCTCTGATATGCTAAATAAGACTCTAATTAGATAATTCAATTTTGAGCACTTTTGACTGTCCAGCTATTCAAATTTAGCACACAAATGGAGATCTAGTTTTCAAAGGCTCATAATTATGGGCTCATAAGGATGCAAATTGCAGCACACTGAATCCAGAATGGACATTTAATATCCAAGGCAGGAAGCACTGGGTTGACATAATGAATTATTGCAAGAATAGTTGCCATCTACCAATATTAATTGTCCTTGGCCTGGTTTTAAGGATCAGCATCACAATTATGTTGGCCAACTTTCGTGGTTCCACTTACATGTAATCTACTCCTTACCAAGAGATTTTCTCCAGGGACTGGTTTTCTCAACGCATCAAAAACCAATGTTTTGATTTGACAAGATGAATAAAAAGATTAGTTCAATTTCATTTGATTTTTCATCTCCCCAATACAACAATAACTCTGCTTTGTTCACTAGTATTACTTATTGAAATTTAAGGTTATTAACTTATAAAGATTAAAAATGTCCACATCAACACTGTGCAAATTTTTACATTATTGGGCTAGCCAAACCAAGGAACACTGTCATGGAAACATTCTTGCATACTGAAATGTCCCCTTGTAAAAGTCTAAAGAAATTATGTTGAAAAAACATAATTTGCATTTTAGCATGAAAAGAAAATCTGACCTTATAATCAGGCAAATCAGGTTCCACATTAATTTTACTCACTGCGTGCATAAGAAAGTCTGTTGAGATGTCATCCTCCAGAACAAGTTTTTCTACAATTTTATGAGCTCTCTCTTCTGCTGCAACCTGTGAGCGAATTGAGACTTCCAGATCTTTCAATCTGCAGGAGTAGAAAAAATCTAGCAATATGTTATTGAAAATAATTTTAAAATCCCCTCACTATGCTTGAAAGGACAAAGCCCACCACCAATTGCAATTGCACTGTATAGTGCTTTTGCCATCTGAGCTAACAAGCCATCTGGGAACTTGGTTAAGTGCGAGTTCATGTTATATCATAAATAACATGAAAATAAATTATATTGGGGTGGTAGAGTTGAGATGATTGGTATTGAAGAGATCAAAGCAGTGAAACAAGGAACTTAAATACCATCGCAAAAGAAGCCGAAAAAAGTCCAGGTTTGAATGTGATCAAGCCCCAAACCGACCAGATGACTTGATTTGTAGCTTAGATGGTAAAACACATGTGCAGCGAAATCACATGGTCAATTGGGTTGAAATCTAGTTTAGGTCTGCTCTTTCAATAAAACCTGTAACAGGACTGTAAGGTTGTTATCCATGTACATGTGTGTGTAGCAGTCATGTTGTTTTCCTTTTCATACTAACTAGGCGAGAAATAATTAGAAGCAGCCAAGCCACAGAAATTTATTAGTTGTTTTTCCTTTGACTGAGGCCATCTACATGTACCAAGCAATTGCGTTAAACCAGTAGCTTACTAGCCAACGTAGCAGGTGGTTTGTTAAATTTTAGAAGCCTCTTTCCACTGGGGTTTCCCTGCTAGCAGAGATCTCTTTTCTTTTGCATTCACTGGGCTGATGAGTACCAGAAAGGAGACCTCTGCCATGGGTTGAAACTCACTTTGATCTAAACACTGTCCACAACCATGGACACCACTCTTCAAACCGCGTGGCCCATGATATGATTGCTGACTGTGAATTGAGCCTGCTGTGTCCCATGCACTCCTTTATTGTGAGCCCACACAACATGAAGTATCACCTAAGGATTTGGTCACTAAGTAATCACCAGGGATGCTCAACACAGTGAGTTTTAACCCATGGCAGAGTTCTCATTTCCCATACTCATCAGCCCAGTGAGCGCACAAAGGAAAGAGACCTCTGCTAGCAGCGAACACTGGGGTTGTCTTTCAAGTGAAAATAAGTTGAAAGAGCAAGTGAAGGGGGAGTGCAGCGAGGAGAAGGAGCAAGGAACTGGCTGCAATCAACCCCAAAGGATTTTCAAAAACTTCCATTTCAATCATGCGTGACAAGGACCGGTTTGATGTCAACTACCAACCAATCATAGCGTGCCTTGTGTAAACATTGGCGGGAATACAATTACAATACAATACAATACATACTTAATTGACCATTTCCCATAGGGGCTTTTCAGGGCCATCAAACGCAGTTAACAAAACAACGAAACACCACAACAATGACAACAACTGTTAAGAATCCCAACTGGCCGGAGGCAAACCAGTTGACTATTTACAAGTGCAGCTGGGAAGTTGAACCTGGGACTACTGGGAACAACTTTCAACAAATGGTCAGAGCAGGTCTTGAACCCAGGATCTCCAGATCTAAAGGCAAGTGCCTTAACCAAGTGGGCCAATACTGCCAGTATAATTAATTTGGTAGGGAAAAATTTACAAGATTAAACTGAGATTTCAACTTGAGCAATACAATACAAATCATACATGTTGACCACTCCTCATTAGGGCTTTTCAGGGCAATGAAACACAATCAACGAAAAGACAGAACAGAACAACTACAACAACTGTTAAGAATCCTAACTGGCCGGAGGCAAACCGCTTGGCTATCTATGAGTGCAGCCGAGAAGTTGAACCAGAAACTACCAGAATCAATTCAAGTAGTGGTCAGAAAGGGTCTTGAATGCGAGATCTCCGAATCCCAAGGCAAGCGCCCCAACCACTGGGCCGCACTGCCTCCACACAATAGCAGAAGTTAGAATGTCCTGTCAGCACCTTGACCAGTGCCTTCAATGTCCAGGGCATCTTCTGCCAATGCGAAAACTAGAAATATGAAGCCTTTTCCCAATCCCATGGGAAGAACTGCCAAAATATCACCTCTATTTATTAAGCCACAGCTACACGAGCAATTTTTTGCTCACGCTGGTGATGCGATTTTTTCAAACTTTGTAGCGTCGCCAGCGCGAGATGAAAATCACAAGTGTAGCCACCCTTGAACTGGCAATGTGACAGGTGAAAAAATCGCAAGAAAAAAGTTCCCAGAGTTGAAACTTTCGCGACATCACAGAGATACATGTAGTTGCTCGTGTAGCCACCCTGCAACATTTTGCCCGCCCTTGCGACGCGACTAAAGAGTATTTAGCCAATGAAATTAAAGGAGCAATGTCTGTTTATAGTGCCCAGGTCTCTTGAAGTATGCAATTTGCGTGGCCTTCAATTTGCCAAAATTTGTCACAAGTGTAGCCACCCTGGCGCGCAGGAGACGCTACAAAATCTGAAAAAAATCGCATCACCGGCGCGAGACAAAAATCGCTTGTGTAGCCGCAGCTTTGGCTGCTTTACAATGTCTTTCTGCTCTTTTTTTAAGGACACAAGAAAATCCGTCCAAGCTCCCTGATCCCGCAAGGAAGTTTCCAGATTTGTTTGAAACCAGATGGTCCACTCTTTTCACTCTGTTTTGCATTGTCTTTACACTTTTACGAAAGGGAACAGTACATTTTGACTGACAAGCCAATTTTCTTCGACAATTAATCAGCCAATCAGGAACGATGTTTTGCCCTTTTGCCTACGAACGGGAGTATCGAAAATCTTGTCGGTTTGATTGCAGGCAGTTTCTCGCTGGACCTTCTCCTCGCACCCTCCCCCTTCGCTTGCTTTTTTAAACAGGTTTTCGCGTCGCTATTACATTCAAACGATCACTTGAAAGTCATTCCCCGCCGGAAAGAAGAGTCTAAACCGACTGAAACCGCCTGCGCGCTACGCAGACTAGTACCTTACTGGTTACCCTAGCGTGAATGCGATTCTATTATTCTCCTGTTTTTAACATGGCCCCGTATTCTTTAGTTTCTCCTAAAAGGTGCACTAAACTGAGAAAAAAGAATGATTGATACAGTAATCCCGAGAAAACGCCACAAGACTTCAATATATATAATCTTAACCTTTGTTGTTCATCTGCGTTTTCCTTGGTAACAGCTGTTTTTCCTCGACGTGCTGAAGTCTCTGAAAAAAAGATTTCAGGAAATTATAGAAAATGTTTTTCGATTATTCAATTTAACAAGAATGTAATCCTACGCTTCTTTCTCGAATGTTTCGGCTGTTTGTTCGGTTTGGTTTTGCCATCTAACAATTCGTCCGCCATGTTGTGAAAGTTATACGTGAATGGTCTTACGTACAGTACATACCAAAGCCGCTGAAAAGACGGCATTTTGAGCACAGGCTCAATTAAATACCTCTTTCTAACGGTACTGCACTGAGCACCGTACTGTAAATTACGGGCCCGCGTTTTTCCTCTTACTTATATGGTAATCAGTCGCGGGGAAAGGAAACTAGTTGAAGTCAAGCGGAAGGTTCAACCGCCATAAAGATCTGAAAAACGATAAAATTCTTGGCTTTTTAAATAGTTGCTATGTTTTACATAGCGTTACATGTTTATGCAACAGAAAGACAAGAAAAACTTTCTAGAGAATGTTTTATCGAAATTTCAAATTAAGCGAGCCTTACTGTACCCTGGTCCCAGAGATTTTTTTGAGCCGCGAGAGAGCTGCGAAGGGGCGAGAAGAGAAAAACCTCTGGTTACCTTTGACTTGAATCTCACTTTCATGCACACACCAAGGGTCCAATGGCAACTAAGCAATCTCGCGTCCCCTAGGTATTACCAGTCAAACGAACCAATCATATTGATTTGCGTGTTTGCAAAAATATCAACCAATCCGAGCCTAAGGGTCAGATCCTGATCCTAGCGTGTGCATGAAAGGGAGATTCAATTCCAAGGTAACCAGAGTTTCTTCGCCGCTCAAGAAAAACCTCTGGGACCAGGGTAGCCGTACTATGGAATACGGACCGCTAATTTAGCCAATCACAGCGTGCGTACTATCTGAGAGATAACAAGAACGATTAAATTAGCCTGCGAACGCAAACGTATTTCTGGCGGTCGTTTCTCTTCCCCGTAAATCTTGGGTAAAACCAGGAAAAGATCTTTGAACTAAGTTTTGGCGGCTTGATAGAATAAATACTTGAAATGGAATCTGCGTAGGAACGATGGCAGCAAACTGGGAGCAAACTGGATTGGACATGGACCATTTCCAGGACTCTCAACTATATTATTGCTGATTTCAGCTGTGCAAATTAGTAGCGTCCGCACGGTGATTTCCGAAGTCCAGAATTTTTTTCAACCTCGTTCCTAGGGCTTCTCACCACCGCCCGTCCCAGGGCTCTCGGCGGTGAAAAGCCCTTGGAACGAGGTTGACTTGTTTTGCCTCCGGTGTGTTGCAGTTGGCCTTTCGCCATCCTTTTTACAAGAGGGGAAACATTACCGCCGATCGAATCGCTCAATACGATTGCAGCAATGCATGCGACAAATGGCCAGCTTTTCACAGTCGACGTAACGTTTGTGGCACGATATACCAAAGAACATACGTCAACATTGCTTTTACCAAACACACGTATCTTCTCCTTAGCCACCAAGAACGTCCCTCTACAAAGAATGCAGTATTCACAGTCGTGAGAAATCTTCTTGGGAGTTTCCGTTCATGGTTGTTTATGTCACGCGACACAACTGAGAATCTTGCCTGTATTTCAGACACGCAATTGCGCGAGGTCGCGCAAGAGTAACTCGAGCTTGCATTCTATCGTAAAATTTGATTGGTCAAGAACCAAACAAAAGGTCTCACGTCACAGAAATCGTTTGGAGGGGAGAGAAATTGGGAGAGAGGCAACCGCTAGAAAGACGTCTGCGTTCGCAGGTTACGATTATATAAGCTTACGTGAGAAATCCAAAATTCCAAAGAAAATCATCTAATCTTAGCTTACAACGGAAAAATATCACGATAAACTTAATCGTCTGGAATTTAACTCGACATGCAACTTGCAAAGCTGGCGACCTGCTTTGTTGAAAAAAACAATTTTCACCTAGACTCGATTTGTCACACTATGCTAATAGAGCTTATTGAAAAACAATTTCACATGGTCGTCTTAACACTCATGAAGAAACTTGATGTTTGCACATTTCCTTTTCGTCTACAAATATGTATGACTCCATATATTCGGAACTGCAGTCATCATGATCGAATTCCTAACGCAGGTAATGTACCCTGAGAGCAGAGTCTCTTTTCAGTTTAACGCAGTTCCTGTCTATTCTTAGCAAAAGAAGACTGTTTTCGCAGTGTAAAGAGAACCGATCATCGCTGTGTTAAGAATTGCAAATGGTGCAAATGCACACTGATCTGGGAGCTCATTGATTGCGAGTTCGGGAAAAATGTCAGTAGGATATTTGAAAGTGCGATGGAAGATATATTAGTCTCAGTAAGCAGTTCCAGCCCTTCGGATATATATTGCAGTGTGCAGCGCGACAGCAATTTCATTGGCTCGATCAGTTCCGTGGAAAACCTCGAATTTTTTCAGGCTTTTTTGCTTCGCATATTCTGCGATGAAGTTTCGCTGAGAAAATCGCCTTTAACTGAAAATGAGAACATGATATGCATTTTCCATCAAACTTTCACCTCTTTAGAATACGAACAAGTACTGAATCAGCCAGCTCACCACTGAGGTAGCTAATTGATAGCTTGCCCACCGCAAGTCACCACCTTTCAGTAGAGCCGTTGAAATGCACGGTAATCTGGCTTCTTTTTCAGGCTGGCTTCTTTAAAACTGCAACCCAACCAAGCCAACCCAAATCAAATTATATTTGAGGGTTCAGCTCGTATGGGCTCTTGCCCTCATTAAACAACCTAACGACGGTTGCATACCGGCATTTTAACACCCCTCCGAGCTACATAACAATCTTATGGAATCCCTCTCAA
This sequence comes from Montipora capricornis, assembly GCF_036669925.1. Classification (NCBI taxonomy): domain Eukaryota; kingdom Metazoa; phylum Cnidaria; class Anthozoa; order Scleractinia; family Acroporidae; genus Montipora; species Montipora capricornis. The sequence goes on from NC_090884.1 coordinate 67,568,158, forward strand.
CTTTCTCTAGGTTTGATCTGAAGGAATACCACCATTGATGGATCATACGTGACACACGCAGCTAAAAGCCGCCATCTAGCCTAGCAAACAAAAAGCAGCAGAAAATTACCGTCCATTTAGTTTTGATGATTTTCTTAGAAGAGACACTATAAGTTTTTTCCTTTATAAAATGTTACAAATTTACAATGATGACCGATTGAGATATGGAACTAATGTATTTGGAAGGCGGTAATACTATAAACCGTGTGTATATTGAATGGGCTAATAAACAGAACGAGAGCTGTTGCAATCATAAAAATGACAATGTATTGGAACTGCGAAAAACGTGGCTCTCGGAAAATTTCAGCGGGATCTCGAAATCTCGAAAGCGTTTTTGGTAAGTCTCGAAATCTCGTTTTTGCATGGTTTGTTTTTACCCTTTTTGAATCTCGAAACTTTTCACCAAGGAATCTCGGGCTCGGATTTTTAACTCAGTAGGATCTCGGCGTCTCGGCGAGTCTCGGATTTTACCATTCGCCAGCCCTATTGGAATCCTTTTCGACTCTGTAGTTTTGATCTGAACTCGGGGATGTACACTTGACACATGCAGGGATAACCCATCTATTTCCACAAACACATCAGAACAGCAGAAAATTGCTCTGAGAAACCTATTCAGTTTTGATTTTCTTAGAACAAAGACTAGGCTTAAAATTTCTTGATAAAATGTTACAAAGTTGCAACGATGGGCGACTGAAATCATAGGCAATATGTTTGGAAGGTGGTTACATAATATACCGTGACGGTAGCCGTAAACCGATTTTGGCAAAAATACAATAATTTGTCGAGGTTTAATTAAAGATGTTAAACCCATACTGTTTCAAAGGATTGTTTCCGGATTGTTTGTTCTTTACGAGATCTGATGAAAAGCTCCTGATGATAGACATATAACTGAAACGTCAACAGTTTGCTGCGTTGTCTTTTGAATGAAAAAGTTGCTTGTGTCACCAGTAGTTACTCGAGAAAATGCACAAAAATCGAGCAAAAGGGTTATTGCTTATTGCGCGCTTATTGCTCAGTGGTTTGGAATAGGAATGAGTTCAGTGCACTACGTTCTCACTGTGAGCCACAAAGACACCGGGTCTGACTTTGGGATGGTTACCCGAGACTGAAAACGTGAAAGTGTCCTATTGACGCCGTCGTTGCACGTGTCAAAACACACTTATGCGTTCGCTATTTTAAATTATGTAATATATTTCCATCCCCTAAAATTGAAAGTTTTGTCACATATGATTTCCTTACAGGTCACTTGTCAGACTTTTTTTTTAGAAATGGATACCAGTGGTCAGGTTAAAGAACTTCAATGCCGGGTTCGAATGAAACGTATTTGTTTAAAAAGGCGCAAGTTTTAGCGAGGGGGGGGGGGGGGGGGGGGTATAAGGCGCCGCAGTGAATCGAGGTCAGAGAGGAACGGTGGAAAGAAGGAATACTCCGAGATAAAACCCTCAAGGGAAAGCGAAAAGTTGGTGTTTTGACATGGATCTGCTGTAAAATTAATACACCCTAGAACAGAATGTTTGGTAACCTGAGTGTCAGGCCTTTCTTAGCAACAGGGTAGGGGTAGGGAGGAATTCGCTTCTTCCCGATCTGCCAAGAAAAAACAAGAAAAAGAAAAGAAAAGCCTGATACTCAGGTTAAATGTTTGGCAAATTGTATTTTTGACGGCGCCAGAAAGTGGTGACCCAGGAACTTTTCCCGGTAGTGAGGTTTGTAGCCTGCGTAGCTGGTTATCACCTGTGGTCCCGAAAGATTTCGAGCGGCGTGAGAAGGCTGGGGCGGGGGAGACGAAGAACCCCCCGTCCCCCGCCCTACCCTTCTCTCGGCTTCGCCCGTTCCGCGCGCAACGACATAACCGCCAGCTGTGCATGCTATAACGTTGTTTTGGCCTTGTTACGCACGTGCGTGCATCAAGCCTCACTAGGATATAATGGATCATTGTTTCCTGCACGTGAATGTGTCATTTGAAACGAGGCCAAAACAGCAAAGTCATCGCTCCCTGATCAACGTCCGCATACATGATCACGTGGAGATGCATTATAAAGGCCGGTGTTTTTCGTCTACAATCGTTTGCAGTGCCTGCTGAATATAAAGACTCGTGTAACGATTCCATCCATAACAACTGCGTCAAGGTGAGTTACCTACCTCTTGCTAAATATTAATTTAAAATGCAGAAAACAAACTTAGGAAGTCATTATCAAATAACTGATAAAGGACTGAGTTGCTTTTGTAAATACAATAGGTTTTTACCAAAAATCCAATCCGTTGACATACGGTGCAGAGAAATCGATAACTACAGTGCTCCCAATCTTAAAATCAGTCTATTTGTCGAACTTTCCTTTACTTTAGAACCCTATGGAAAATAACTTTGATCAGTTCTACAGTATTTTTAAAGTCTTGGGTATTTTCCAATTCTCGTTATTCACAATTGTCCAATTTAGCACTTTTACTTAAGGATAATCAGTTTTTTTTCTTTTAAAGCGTGGGTTATTTCTGGTAAAGAAAGACTGAAGGTTTCTTATCACAAAAATTCCAAATTGTCATTTCTTACAATCGATTAAACTTTTCTTGAAGAATTGACCAAATTAAGTAGAATTTTATTACGTAACACGTCCTTTTGACCAGAAGTTGCGCCACGTTAATTTCATTCTTGTTACATGAGGATCGCATTAAACAAAAATAGAAATAAGGCTATTTTATCGATCAGTGTAAGAGATTTTCGTTGACTGGAAGGTAAAACGTGAGTTAAGTAGATTTGCCGTACTTTCTGAGAGAATGTACATTAGGTGTGGTCGATCCGGATTTTTCTTCCTGTGCATCATTACCAATAACAAGCCTTGCGAGAACTAAATCTTATGGCAAATGTTCTTCGCGAGCGATCAAGAAAGTCAGAAATGTCATCTGCTAATAGGTGTTACTATCAACGACTTGCCCATTGAAATACCCTAAACTGCATTACGTAATCAAAAAAGCAAATCCCCTTTTTGTTGCGTGCAAGTAAGTTTCAATTGATGTAGAATAACAATATAAAGGTTCAAATTCTTATCTGTAGTAAGAACATCTGCAGTCATTTCAATTGCAAAAAAACTATTTTCATACACAAACGCTTCGTATAAAGGGGATGATGGCAGAGAGGATTAAATTTGAACCTGAATACGTTTTGGGGGAAGCTCCTGGGTGTCCCCGACGGCTATGATTCGGATATTCTCTCTATTTTCCAACTCTAAGCCAGGGGCAAAGCCTTTGCACTCGCTTTGGACGGGGTGCCGACCAAAGGCAGGAAGCTGAGCTGTGCGGGAATTAATCGTTGATAGCCGAGATATAACGGAAACTATAGTTGAGGTCACACTACCCACTTTTGCCCGCTAGAAAATCGATTTACCTAAGGAAAATTTACCTGAGTATACCCGAGGTAAATTTATCTAGGGTTTCATTTTCCCCAAATGAAAAGGCCACAGTGAAGCAAATCACATCCAGGTATTTACAAGGGATTGAGGGGATTAAATTTCAGTCTTTCTTGTTAAAATTTCGAGCTCCTTTAAAGCAGCGAGAGTGAAATCTTGGTGCCTCTTTTCGGCTTCCATTTCAAACTTCATGTTCCTGCATTGCCAAGCGATCTCGATCCTCTGCTTTCATCATCATTCTTGTTAACCCTGCAGCAATTCAATCAGAGTTTCTCGTTCGGCAGTTTTCTTTCGCTTATCCATTTTTCTTCGACGATTCATTTTTCAAATGAAACGCGTACTGATTGCAAATGATTTATACTTAAACGTTCGATCTAAACCACTCCATCTTCTTCCTTTGACACACGCACACGCACGCGACAAAAGACTTGCATTTCGTTTCAAGTACAACGTGACGCGATGAAATCAAATCTTTCATCAGCGCGTTTGCCGACGAGCATCTATTGGCTAAATACCTTGGGATTTCAAGTTTACCCCTTCAAAACATGTAGGGTAACTGTCAAGAGAAATTCTATTGTTCTCTTGATGAATTCAAGCTTCGATGGAAAACATTTTCCCTGGATAATTTACCTGGGGAAGTATCGGTCACTCTTCTAAATTTAAGTTTCCCTAGGTAAAACTGTCAACAAGTCAAATTTACCCAGGGCAAAAGAGCGCAGTGTGACCACAGCTTATGTATGTAAACTTGACAGTCACCCACACCCACAAACGCAATAGAAGATTTGTTGTGCCAGATCGTATTATTACAATTTTGCAGAACAAATACTTAACAATTTGTTTCTTTCTTTATTTCATAGATGAGGTTAGTCCCTGTATTTCTTGTGCTCTGCCTGGTGACTGTGGACGCTGGGCTTTTGGATCTTTTCTCTAAAAAAGTGCCCATAAGGAAATTTGACCTTGGTTCAGCTGTTCAAAAGATTGGTCAGGTTTTTGCCGGCAATTTCAATCCATCCAAGTTTCTGCAGGAACTCATTCCAAAGCCAAAGCAACTTGAAGCTTCTGAGTCGTCAAATAAATCCCCGAAATTCTGCGGCAAATATGAATGCCCGCTCTTTTACGAAGAGGAGCTAAACAAGACTAGCGACTACAAACTTCGATGCTATTCAAAATCCTACAAATGGGTGACTACTCGATATGATGGTAAGTTTCCAATGATAGATACATGTAAATGACTGGAAGCTGTATTTCATTAAGTAAGTAAGGAACTTTATTTCAACTTGGGTTGATGAGGCTAATTAGGCCCCTAGAAAATACATGCTGATATGCCGAGAAAAGTGAAATAAATAAATAAATAAAAATTGTATATGTATATATACATGATCAATTAATAACTAACATTCTAACTATATCAATAAATAAACGATCCTAACTCTAAAAATTATTACAATGAATCATATAAATCTGTACAT